>NC_045974.1:32725955-33014972 GCF_010909765.2 Amblyraja radiata | reverse complement strand
GACACTCACCTGTTGCGTCTTATTCCCACTAACTGTTCACCACCCAACTTCTAATCCTGCCACGCTTGTTCTCTTTTCTCTGGTACTGCCCTCTTTTCCATTGATTCTCCCATGGTTTCTCCCAATAAACCAAACCTTGATCCTGCTGTTCCTCCAAAACCAGGTTAACTTTTATCTCTACACTGCGGATGGCTTGATTGTGTTTGTGTGCAGTGTTTTCTTTGACTGGATAGCACACACGCAAAAGCTTTTCACTGATCCTCGGTACTCGTGACAATATTAAACTAAACTAAATAAATATTCTGAAGTCTGAAGAAGGTCTTGACCCAAAACATCACTCATTCCTTCTCTCCAGAGATGCTGCCTTTCCCGCTGAGTTACACCAGCTTTTTGTGTCTATCTTTGGTTTAAACCAGCTTCTGCAGTTCCTTCCTAAACAATCCATGAATGCATCTCTTCCTAAACCATTCTGTCCCCATCTCTCTAAATGTTCCTTGGAACTGATTTGTCAAGAATCAAGAGTCAAGAGAGTTTTATTGTCATGTCCCAGATAGGACAGTTTGACCAGGCTTTTCTATTGTATGCTAATGTCTCTCAATGCGGTGTGGTGTCAAGAATCATTTGATAATACGTTTGCCAAATGCCTCTGGATATTTTACTATATTGCATGCACATATATATTAATCAGTTCCTTTCTACTCAGTTAATCTATGCTGAATAATCAACACCCGTACGTAAAGGCTGTACCAGCATGCAAGAGGTACCGCCTCTCAGTGCAACGCAGGTGGGCATTTGAACTTTTGAAATATCTTTCTGGTGTCCATGCCAAAATTAAAAATTCCTCATGTTATCACTTAAAATATTGATCATTATCTTGTTGCCACTGCATTATTGTGCAAAGTCGTGGATGCAAACCCAGCAATTGCACGCAATGAAGTAACCAAATGAACGTTGCAAATTGTGTTAAGACACTCATAACCCCATGAATGAGGTATGGCTTCTTAAACTGAAATGTTACAATGCCACACAGCTTTCTCATAGACTCAGTACCATCCCAGTAACTACAGCCATTTTCACTCTCCCACATGCTCCTTATTTTGGAATAACTCATGCCGGCTAAATAATATTTTTAATTGTTATCAGGAGCTGGATCCACTTGAATATCCCCGAATAGTATTACCACTCCTCTGGAGGTCGGGAGGGAGAAGGGAGAAGAGAGAAGAGAGATTTTGGAAAAATATTCAATTCAGTTTGCTCACTAATACCTCAGACTATTTTTAAGCACATGTTTCCTTGTGTGTGCCGCTGGTGGCGACAATGTTGCAGCGGCATCTCGCAGTCCGATCTGTCCTTTTAATTTTTTTTTGTCCGTGAATGTTTAGTTTGTTGTGGTTTTTTTTATATGATTTAGCTGTGTATATGTGGGGGGTGGGGAGGGGGGGGGGGAAACTTTTAAACCTCTTCCCTGTATGGGTGACCCGACCTTTTCCCTGTCGGGTCTCCGTTGTCGTTGGGGCCTAGCACTGTGGAGTGGCCTCCAACTGGAACGACCTGGGGGCTCCAGTCGCGGAGCCTGCAGACTCACCATCGCGGGGCTGGCCGGCTTCGGAGCGTGAAGAGCTGTGGTGGCGCGCTGCTGTGACCCGACTCCTGGATCGGAGACTACAGCCGCAGGTCCGGTGGTTGGTGACATCGGGAGCTCGCGGGTCCCTGGTGGGAGACCGCTTTTCGGAGCTCCCACAACGGCAACTTCTCCCGCATGAGTTGCGGAGTTGAAATTGACTCGGAGCGGGGCCTTGCATCGCCCGGCACGGCTTTAACGGCCGCGGGACTTGCCATCGCCCGCCGGGGGCTCCAGCATTAAGTTCCGGAACGGGGCCTTACATCGCCTGACGCGGCCTTAACAGCCGCGGGACTTGCCATCGCCCGCCGGGGGCTTTAACATCGGGAGAAGAATGGAACACAGGGGAGAGACAAGACTTTGCCTTCCATTACAGTGAGGAGTAGATTCACTGTGATGAATGTTTGTGTAAATTGTGTTGGTTGTATGCCTTGGTTCTTTTCTTGTTTTATGACTGCAGAAACCAAATTTCGTTTGAACTTAATTTGAGGTTCAAATGACAATAAATAAATTGTATTGTATTGTATTGTATTACTTGTTACATTTAACTCTAGTTTTTCACTTAGAGGTCAAACATTTTGACATTGTCCATCTATGCCATAACGGCATAGAAATATCTATATTGTGCCCTTCGAGCCAGCACCGCCATTCAATATGATTATGGCTGATCATCCAATATCAGTACCCCGTTCCAGCTTTCTCCCCCATATCCCTTGATTCCCTTAGACTTAAGAGCTGAATCTAACTCTCTCTTGAAAACATTCAGTGAATTGGCCTCCATTGCCTTCTGTGGCAGAGATTCTGGGAGAAAAAGTAGTTCCTCATCTCACCCCTTATTCTTAAACTGTGACCCCTGGTTCTGGACTCTCCCAACATCGGGAACACTTTTCCTGCATCTATCCTGTCCAAACCCTTAAGAATTTTATATGTTTCTATAAAATCCCCTCTCCTCATTCTAAATCCCAGTGAATACAAGCCCAGTCAACCCATTCTTTCATCATATGTCAGTCCCGCCATCCCAGGAATTAACCTGGTGAACCTACGCTGCACTCCCTCAATAGCAATTTGAACTTGTTCCTCAAAGTAGGAGACCAAAATTGCACACACACTCAAAGGTGCGGCTCACTCAAATCCTCTCGTTATAAAGGCCAACATGCCATTAGCTTTCTTCACTGCCTGCTGTACCTGCATGCTTGCTTTCAATGACTGATGTACAAGCACACCCAGGTCTCATTGCACCTGCCCTTCTCCTAATTCTGATAATAATCTGCCTTCCTGTTCTGGCCACCAAAGTGGATAATCTCACATTTATTCACATTATACTGCATCTGCCATGCTTCTGCCCACTCTCCCAACCCATCAAAGTCACCCTGCAGCCTCACAGAATCTTTCTTGAAGCTCACGCCGCCATCCAGCTTTGTGTCATCTGCAAACTTAGAGATGTTACATTTAATTCCCTCATCTAAATCGTTAATATATATTGTAAACAACTGGGGTCCCAGCACCGAGCCTTGCGGCACCCTACTAGCCACTATCTGCCATTCTGAAAAGGACCCGTTAATTCCTACTCTTTACTTCCTGTCTGCCAACCAGTTCTCCATCCATGTCAATACCCTACCCCCAATACCGTGTGCTCTAATTTTAAACACTAATCTCTTGGGTGGGACCTTCTCAAAGGCCTTTTGAAAGTCCAGATACACCACATCCACTGGCTCTCCATTATCCATTCTATTTGTTATGTTCTCAAAAAAATCCAAAAGATTAGTCAATCCTGATTTCCCTTCATAAATCCAATCTGACTTTGACGGGTCCTGTCACTGCTTTCCAAATGCGCTGCGAAAAACATCTTTAATGATTGACTCCAGCAGCTTCCCCACTACCAATGTAAGGCTATAATTCCCCGTTTTCTCTCGCCCTCCTTTCTTAAAAAGTTAAGTTAAATTGGCTACCCTCCAGTCCACAGGAACTGATCCAGAGTCGAGAGAACATTGGAAAATTATCACCAATGCATCCGTGATTTCTAGGGTCACCTCCTTGAGTACCCTGTGATGCAGACCATCAGGCCCTGGAGATTTATCTGCCTTCAGTCCCAACAGTTTACCTAACACCATTTTATGACTAATGTGGATTCCCTTCAGTTCCTCCCTCCCACTAGATCCTCGGACCCCCAGTATTTCTGGGAGATTGTTTGTGTCTTCCTTAGTGAAGATAGAACCAAAGTACTCATTTGAAGAATTTTGGGTCTGAAGAAGGATCCGAAACATCACCCATTCCTTCTCTCTAGAGATGCTGCCTGTCTCGCTGTTACTCCAACTTTTTGTGTCTATCTTCAAAGTATTCGTTTAACTGTTGTGCTATTTCCTTGATTCCCATTATAAATTCACCTGCTCTGACTGTAAGGGACCTACATTCGTCTTCACTAATCTTTTCCTTTTTACATACCTAAAGAACTTTTACAATCAGTTTTTATATTCCTCGCAAGCTTTCTTTCATGCTCTTTCTTCCCCCTTTTAATTAACCCCTTTGTCCTCCTCTGTTCTAATTTTCTCCCAGTCCTCTGGTTTGCCGCTTCTTCTGGCCAATTTATATGCCTCTTCCTTGGATTTAACACTATCCTTGACTTCCCTCATCAGCCACTGTTGAGCCGCCATCACCGTTTTATTTTTTTGCCAGACAGGAATAAAGAATTTCTGGAGTTCATCCATGCGGTCTTTAAATCTTTGCCATTGCATCTCCACTGTCACCCCTTTAAGTATAATTTGCCCGTCTACCCTAACCAATTCCCATCTCATACCTTCAAAGTCTCCTTTATTCAAGTCCAGGACCCTAGTCTCTGAATTAACCGTGTCACTCTCCATCCTAATGCAGCATTCCACCATATTATGGTCACTGTTGCCCAAGGGGCCTTGCACAACAAGATTTCTAACTAATCCTTCCTCATTATACAATACCCAGTCTAGGATGGCCTGCACTCTAATCGGTTCTTCTACATATTTGTTTAAAAACCCATCCCGTATACATTCCAGAATCTATTTTGAAAGTTGAAATCCTACACAAATGGACACATACATTTTAAACTGCATATTGATTTCATGTTATTAATTTATGTAAACTAGACAAATGTAATAAAGGAAATATATTTAGATTCAAGCAACACTTTGCAGGTCCCTTTCAAAACATTCAATAATGTTTTACATTTAATGCAATACTTTCATAGTATAGTCACTGTTGCAATGTGGAAATCCATCAGTCAATTTACACAAACAGCAGGCTCCCGCAAATATATAATCACCGGGTAATGTTTGTATTTTAGGCTGAAGGGTAAATATTGGTGAAGGCATCTAAGATAACGGCACAGTTCTGCACTTCTACCTGAGAAACCAGATATAGCTTCAGTTTAACATCCGAGCTAAAAGATGGAGCCTCCAAGTATACAGCTGTTCCTCAGTACTGCATCAGGCATGTTTGCTTAGTTCTCTGGAGTTGGAATGGAGCCAAGAACCTGGCGAATCAAAGATGAAAGTGATAATGGCTAATGCTTTAGCTCTGCATGTGTTCACTCTCGCTGTTGGCTCCAGTCATTCACATTGTATCCTCGCTTTCCTTCAGTGATCTCCACCTCATGAGCATTTCATCTTCCACTTCAATGGCTTAAATATTTGTTCGGAGGCTATTGATATTTTCATAGTCTTCACGCGACGCGGGGCATTTCATCATATTTCTGCTTGCAATGTCATTGCCTTTCAACCCCCAGCACATAGTACAAACCACTGGTCCTGAACTTCCTGCCAGTGAAGTTGCTGCTGATTTACGTGGTTAATCCAAATATACATTTTGTGGATTGGAATCTATGCCAACTTCTAGCCTGATCCTCAAGGGTTTTGTACTGTATAGCATCAGAGGTCTACATGTATCTGAGGAATTGCCTCGGCCTCATGTTTGTCCACACAACCAGAGTCCAACAAAGTCTAGTCAGGGTAAAGGTTCGTTAAGTGAGCTCTGGCATGCGGTGAGGAAAAACCTTTTCACCCAGAGAGTTGTGATTCTGTGGAATTCCCCACCACAGAAGGCAGTGGAGGCCAATTCACTGGATGTTTTCAAGAGAGAGTTAGATATGGCTCTTCGAGCTAACGGAATCAAGGGATATGGGGAAAAAGTAGGAATGGGGTACTGATTTTGGATGATCAGCCATGATCATATTGAATGACGGAGCTGGCTCGAAGGGCCGAATGTCTATTTCTGAACCGATTTTCTATGTTTCTATGTTTCTATGTTCACTTTGCATGCGGGGAATCCCGTTCTTGGTGACACTAAGATGAAGAAATGCTAAAAGTTCTCAGCGGAACAGCTGGTACTTCCCTGGAAACAAGATTAACAAGATTATCCTGTTATCAAGGCACAGTTAAGCTTGGGTAACATGATCCAATTTAAATAGCTCGCCATCATTGCAAAAACAAACTTAAAATTGGAGAACAAAGATACACATCTTTCTCTAAAACATTATTTAGATTGAATCTCTTCCCCTGGAATTGGGATGGCCAGTGTAAACTCACATTTGTGCTTCAGATTCAGGCTGCATTTTCCTATATACTAGAAATCTGGGCAAACGTGCAAGAAATGAGTTCTCACTGGTATTCAACAGACACATGATCTCATCACATTGCTCATTGCCTTATATGTTAGTAAGTTTCTCTAAAACAGAACCGTTTAAAACTGAATGGGGCGACACCATGGTGCTGCTATGGAGTTGCTGCCTTGCAGCGCCAGAGAAGACCCGGGCTCGATCCTGACTACTGTTGCTGTCTTTACGGAGTTTGTACATTCTCCCTGTGACCTGCGTGGGTTTTCTCCAGGTGCTCCGATTTCCTCCCACATTCCAGAGAAATGCTGGTCTGTAGGTTAATCGGCTTGTGTTAGTTGACCCTAGTGTGTAGGATGCAAAACTGAGACAATATAGAACTCGTGTACGGGTGAAGGTTGGTCATCGTGGACTTGGTGAGGCGAAAGGCCTGTTCCCATGCTGATCTCAAAAAACAAAAAACTAGAAGTATAATGAGTAGTTTATAAAAGGCAATTCCAATGATGTAGGAGAAACAAATTGCACACAATACTCCAGGTGCGGTCTCACCAGGCACCTGTACAGGGACCTAATGTATTTTTCTCAATTGCTTTGCCATATGGAAATCCTGGTTTTGCCATATGGAAATCCCCATCAATTTATTTGTTTCTAAGTAAAAGGGGAAGCAGAAATGTTGTGAACCAATACATTTAGTTTAGTCAAAGAACAATGAAGAAATTGAGCCATATTTGCGTCAGACTCTGGATGGATATAAAGCTGGTCAGCTGCATAGTCACCAGGGATCACAGACCAATGTTGAGATTACTTGCAATCTGCTTGGCAGGAGAGAGCCCTGCAAATGCCGTGATTAGCACATGCAATGAGCTCTGTGCAAACTGTTGGAAATGGAAATAGTTGGAGAGCAGGGTAGGGATGAACCTTGGCTCTGTAGCAACTGAAATAAAATTTGAATAGATTAGCAAAGTATCTAGGGAGTCCTCTGCATTGCCTGAATAGTTTATGAAGCAGATTTAACACCGCATTGCTTTCCCACTCCCTGAGATGTCAAGCCAAAGCGAAGGTAGATTATTGCCTTTCTGGAGCCCCACACCATTTTATTGGTTTTGAGGTCAGACCCTAACTCCTTGATTTGTATGCTACATATTTACTGCCAAATACCAGTTTGATGTAGTATTAAATAGTCAATTTAAATATACTCACAAAAAAACCATTCCATTTAATTGTCTGACATTGCCATCTACAATTTCTGTTAGTAATTAAGGTTGTTTCTCATAGTTTAATGGATCCTATTATTCGCATCAGTCCTCATCCATGACGTAGTTCAAGTTCAAGTGAGTTTATTGTCATGTGTCCCTGATAGGACAATGAAATTCTTGCTTTGCTTCAGCACAACAGAACATAGTAGGCATTGACTACAAAGCAGATCAGTGTGTCCATGGAGGCATGGAAGGGTGGGCTTGGAGGAGTGAATCTACAACTTTCCCAGAGATGGCGCTGGGAACAAAAAAAATCAGGGATGATTTCTGGATATGCGGCCAAAGACTGGAATACCTGGGAGCAGTCAACATTCGGAAATTGGCCGAGCCTATTACATGCCTGGATGTAAAATTCAGCTGGATCTTTTGCTACTCTTCATTGGTTGCAGTTTGTATCCAGTGCAAAAGAGCACAGATCCAGGAAAGTATCCCCTGGAAAGTTTTATTAATTTGGCTGAACCAACTTCATCCAAGCAATGAAAATGTTGCTATTGATTCCCTGCCATTTTTTTCAGAAAGTAACTAAACACTAAATCCGTGTAATATATTGCTGCAATAATATACAGTAGGCTCTGACATTTTTATGCCATCATTCATGTTATAAAGTCAAAGAGTCACAGAGGCATAGAGCGTGGAAACAGGCCCTTCGGCCCAACTTGCCCGCACCAACCAACATGCCCCATTCACACTCGTCCCAACTGCCTGACTTTGGCCCATATTTCTCTAAACCTACCTATCCATATCTAAATATTTCTTAAATGTTGCAATTATCCCTACCTCAACTACCTCCTCCTGCATCTTGTTCCATACAATTACCACCCTTTATGCAAAAACGTTTCCCCTCAGTTTCCCATTAAATCTTTTCCAACTCACCTTAAACCTATGTCCTCTGGTTCTCAATTCCCCTACTCTGGGAAAAAGACTCTCTGCACTTACCCAATCTATTCCTTTTATGATTTTGTACCCCTCTATAAGATCACTCCTCATTCTCCTGCTCTCCAAGGGATAAAGCCCTCGCCTGCTCCACTTCCTATAGCTCAGTGCCTCGAGTCCTCGCAACATCCTGGTAAATCTTCTCTGAACCTTTTCTAGCTTGACAACATTTTCCTGTAACATGGAAACTGAACACAATTCTCTATATTTCGCATGGGTAGTTTACACCCCAGCGGTATGAACATTGACTTCTCCAATTTCAGGTAGTCCTTGCTTTCTCTCTCTTTCCCCTCCCCTTCCCAGCTCTCCCACAGCCCACTGTCTCCACCTCTTCCTATCTTCTTCCCGCCCCCACCACCCCCACATCAGTCTGAAGAAGGGTCTCGACCCGAAACGTCACCATAGATGATGCCTCATCCGCTGAGTTTCTCCAGCATTTTTATCTACCTTCAATTTTTCCAGCATCTGCAGTTCCTTCTTAAACAATACTCTATATGTGATCTCACCACCAACTTATATAACTGTAACATGACCTCCCAACTTCTGTACTCAAAATGTTACTTCCGGTTGTATATATCCAACATATAATCCTGTTTGTTAAAATAACAAATTCAAATATATATATATATATTTTTTAATATTGCCTTAGTGGCCAATTGAGTGTTTGACCTGCCTGTAATCTCATCAACTTAATAGATGTCTCTGATGATATAACCAGAAAATCCACATAACCTTTCTGTATAAACTAGACATTCTGTATAAACTAGACATTCACTCGCAATGAGGATACAACTATCTAGCCTCAACCCATCAAATGAAAAAGGAGTTTCCCAAGATCTGCAGATTCCTCAGAAAGTCAAGAGATATTGCTGGTTTAATTAACTTATAGCAGATCGTTTACAAGCATAGCACATTGGTAAATCTCTAAAATTATTCAGCTCCTACAATCTGGTGGTTTGTTTTCTAGCTTTACTTAAGCCATTGGGGAGGAAGCCATTAGGAACTGGGGACATAGTTTCTGTGCCAAGGTTATGTAACTCGCCACAGTGTTTAACTTGATTGTGATTGTCTTCCACCTCTCATGTGCGAATATTAGATGACCCATGTTTTTGTTTTTGCAATATAACTGTGTCATTTCCCCTTTGTAAAGCATGATTAAGATAGAGTGTAGATGGGGCACCTTGCTTCACCATGGACACAGGCCCTTTGGCCCAACTTGCCCATACTGAAGCAAGGTGCCCCATCTACACTAGACACGCCTGCCCGTGTTTGGCCCTTATCCCACTAAACCTTTGCTATCGAAGTTAGACACAAAATGCTGGACCAATTCAACGGGACAAGCAGCATCTCTTGAGAGAAGGAATGTGTGTCATTTCGGGTTGAGACCCTTCTCCAAGCTAGAGTCAGGACATGAGAGATATAGATGGTGATGTAGAGAGATATAGAGCAGTAACAATGATAAAGGAAATAGTCCATTGTTGGCTGTTTTCAAGGTTAGAACGGGAAGCTGGTGAGACGGGTGGGAGAGGGATGGAGAGGGAGTGAATGCAGGGGTTACATGAAGTTAGAGAAATCAATATTCATACCACTGGGTTGTAAGCTGCCCAAGCAAAATATGAGATATGAGATGTCAGGCTCAGTCAGCCTGGACATACCTGATCTCCCATTTGCCAAACACTTTAATTCCTCTTCCCATTCCCACACTGTCCTTTCTGTCCTAGGCCTCCTTCATTGTCAGAGTGAGGCTAAGCACAAATTGGAGGAACAGCATCTCATATTTTGCACAGACTTGATGGGCTGAATGTGCTAATTCTGCTCTTAGAACTTATGAACTTATGTGGGAAGGAGAAAATAGAGGGAAAAGGTCAAGGAAGTTTAGGGAAATAATTCCACGCCTTGGCTGCTGAAGTCATGGCTATGAATTGCAGAGCAACTAAGAATGAAGATGGTTGAGGAGTCAGGATTGGAGAACTGTAAGTGTACAGATTTTTAGAGAATTACAAGGATGGAGGGAATCTGAGATCATAGGACGATTTCAAGACAAAAGTAATAACTTTAAAATTGAGGCAGGAGTTGGAACAGGCCAATAGGTATTGTGGTGATGAAATTGTACCTGGTCACTGTAGAGCAAAGTAAGCAGAGTTTTTATGGCTGAGAAGACAGAAATAGACAAGTGAAACCAGCTAGAAAGGCATTAGAATGGGTGCGTTTTGAAATAACAAGGCAAGGGTGAAGGTTTCAGCTGAAGATCAGGTCATGTCAGGACAGACACGGGAGATATTAAGGACATGAAAAATAAATCTAAATGTGGACCAAACAAATGGCTTTATTCTCCTGATATTTAGTTCAGGGTAATTTCTACTCATCCAGCACTGAATGCTGAACAAATTGTTTTACAATGTCCAGGTAGGGAAGGGAGGGAGAGGTTGCAGTGAATTAGTTGTTTGGTCTGGGGTTTTATCATTATTGGGGCAGGGAGAAAAAATTGAAAATGATTTGTTTCAAGTTAGAAAATATATATTTATTCTTTTCAAGGTGTTAAAACAATTAGCTCCTCAAGTTAGGTCGACATAAATTAAAATTCATCCAACTGAATGTTCATTTTAATGTTTAAAAATGTTTAATAATGTTCTAATCTCATAATGGTAGCTCAAGCTACCGTTGTCTGCTGCAAAGCGTGGATGAGTAAAAAGCTTCTGTCTAACATAACTAATTAGATTAACTAATTAGACTAACTTGCAATCATCTTTCTTCTATTTATAAGTACATAAAATTGAAATAAAACTGGTATATATGTTAAAGGGCAATTTTCTTTGACCACTAAAAATCAGTGTTCAGATGATTAGATGTGAATAATTTGTAGGTACCTCTTAACATTCTTTAGATTCATCCTGTCGATGAAATGGGCCCTTGAGTGAGTTTCTGTTAAATTGACATGTCGCATGTCCCATGTGAGTGAATACCAGAAGCAGGAGAAATTCAAGATCTTTTGCTTGGAAATTGGAATGCCTGGCATCAAGTTTGTGTGCGCTATCATTCAATTTCTATTACTAATATCAAATATAAAGTGCGTGCAGGTTGTACAACCAGACACCCCATCAACAGTTGGGGGGAATCTCTTTAACATTGCGCTATCTCTCTGGTTTCCTTGAACAAACCTTAATGATGAGTCAAACATTGTGTTCAGTTACGGGCACCATGTTATAGGAAAGATGTTGTCAAGCTGGAAAGGGCATTGAGAAGAATTACGAGGATGTTGCCAAGACTCGAGGGTCTGTGCTACAGGGAGAGTTTGAGTTGGCTGGGACTCCATTCCTTGGAGGGCAGGGGGATGAGGGGTGACCTTATAGAGGTGTATAAAATCATGAGAGGAATAGATTGGGTGGATGCACAGAGCCTCTTGCCCAGAGTAAGGGAATCAAGGACCAGAGGACATAGGTTTAAGAGGAAAGGGAAAAATATTTAATGGGAATCCACGGGTAACATTTTCACACAAGGCGTAGTGGGTGTATGGGACGTGCTGGCAGATGAGGACGATGAGGCAGGGACTATCCCAACATTTAAGAAGCGGTTAGACAGGTACATGGATAGGACACGTTTAGAGGGATATGGGCTAAACGCAGGCAAGTGGGATTCATGTAGCTGGGACATGTTGGCCGGTGTGGGCAAGTTGGGCCGAAGTGCTTGTTTCCACGCTGTATGTCTATGACTATTACTCTTTGTGATATCAACTTCAGGACTTTGTTTTCAGGTAGAAATTCCAAAACTGCTGTCAATTAACTGCATTCTTCTACAAAAGTAAGGTAATGGTAATGGTTCTCAAATGGACGAGCAACATTTTAAATGGACTGTGTGTAAGAAAGAACTGCAGGTGCTGATTTAAATCGAAGGTAGACAGAAAATGCTGGAGTAACTCAGTGGGTGAGGGAGAATCTCTGGAGAGTAAGAATGGGTGACGTTTTGGGTCGAGACCCTTCTTCAGACTGTTGACAGGGGAGGGTGCGGGACATAGATAGAATGTAGTCGGAGACAGTAAATCTAGTGGGAGAACTGGGAAGGGGAAGGGGATGGCTACTTTTATGGCAGTATTGGTTCCCCATTGAGATCTCCCACAGGGACATCATAATCATGAAAAATAGAATAAACGGCAAACTCCTCAAATCAGTGCGAACAGTACTCTTTAATATGTAGTCTTTTCCTGATAATAAATTAGCACATACATATATTTCCCTAACTGTCATCACATTTTATTACCTGTAGTAAAACAGTGCAACAAAGACCATGGGTGAACAAAGGAGGAAGATGACTGAACTGTATTGCCTTCCATCACAGTGAGGAATGCTGATTCCACTGTGGTGGATGTTTATGTTAAACTTTACTTTATGTGCTGTGTGTATTTTTGCTTTTTACTTAGTATGGCTGTATGGTAACTCAAATTTCACTGTTCCTTAATTGGTACATGTGACAATTAAATTGAATCTTGAATCTTGTCAATGAAAATCGTCTATTAACTTTTCAGTCAGCTTTACAAATATAAGTAAAATGACTGCAAGTTCATAAATGTGGTTTAATTAGTTAATTATTTTAACCAAAAGCTTTTTTTTTCTTTAGAACTTTGCTAATGGTAATGATACTTGTGGCAATTTCAATGCTGTTTTAACCATCCCTGTATAAAGTTAATTCATTAAAGAGTAAACTCTTTTTTTAAATAATGTTTAGAGAACTTGGTATTTGATGATATTCTCATGAGTAATCAATTTAATACTCATATGGATTAAATTTCCTGGAATTCCCTGGATTTGAAAAAATGTATGAATGTATAAGGTACAGTTGAAAGTGTAACCTTAACAATATGGGGCAATGTGGCTGCAAGGCACTGAGATAACACTGCCTTCAACACTTGCATGAAAAATTAACTGGGAGGTGAGGGCCTGGGTTATGGTTTCCTTCAGCAGAAGTCTCCTGCTTCTGACTGTAGCAATGAAATTCCATTCAAGTACCAGGACGCCACTATTAGGTTCTGCCGGAGCATCATGAACACATTCAGCTGTAAGCTGCACTCAGGTCTTGCCAGCTTTCAGCCAATCCTTCTTCCTGAAAATGTGATGATGTGAGGAGAGACAGGCATACGAGAGAATCAAAAGGAATCTCAATCACTCCCATTACTGAACTGCTCCCCATTACTGCAGGAAGTGCATGCATGCCAGGCAGAGTTCAAAGCACGTCTGCTGCAAAGCAAATGACTCGTGGAGTCAAAAGGAACAGAAACACACATGGGAAAAGATCCATGTTAGATTTTTTTTTCGGTGTGACGTTCCAGGCTCACAGATGACAGTCACACACGCAGTTGCGATACTTGATTAGTCTTTGATAAATCACGGGCACATTGCAAATGTTCTTTTTTTCTGGTGGAAGGGGAAGGAATAAAGACCAAAAACATTCTGCTATTTCCTATCTTGAGCACTACGAATTCATTTAAAAATTATACCCGCAGATGTTGTGTGGCTAAAATTAAAGAATGCATTTGGGCCAGTTGAAAGGAAATTCGTATTTCAGCATAAATGCCAAATGTGGGTGTCGATACAGTCTCAGCAAGATATTGTTTCAAAAGCAGTTGAAAGTATATCAGGAACACTGGATCAAGTCTGACAAGAAAGCGGAAGAACAGAATTATTCATACGCACACACTATTCCATCAAATGTTTCATCACCATTTTTTTGAAGACCTGACTAGTTTGCCATTTTGAATGTGTAATAAATGTACCCACGGTCAATTATTTGCCAATAACGCAGGCTTTCTTTTGCTGTGAGTGTATCATTTACCAAGAACAGAAATGGCGAATTGTCTTTACTTAAAGAGTAGTTAAAGGGAGCGGTATAATCCACTCCCCGTTACCTATCAGCTAGTTAGCAAAGATTGACAGGGCATTAGAGGTACACAGCATGCCTTATCAGCAAACTGGAGACAAGCTGTGGACCAGGCAGACGAGTATTTACTGAAGGCCTGTGTAAACAGGAGAAACAGTAGCACATGTCTCAATTTGGGTAGCAATTCTTCACACCCTAAGCCAATTGGATTGACACCGCCTGGTGTCTGTTGCTGCACTGTTAGCTGATACTCATTAAATGCTTAGGAATCTTTAGCTTTAGAAATAACAGCACGTTCTTTTGCAGATTCCATTAAGCAATGTTCAAATGTGTCCACACAAAACAAGTTTGTTAAAATTCATGTCAATGATATGTTTCCCAACATAACATTCAAGAGCTCCATTGGCATTATACTCCTCTATAACCTGCTTTTAAGAAAATTAAAGTGCTACTCATATATTACTGGTTCAACCATAGGTGGAAGGACTCGGGTCGAGACCCTGCACCCATTCCTTCTCTCCAGAGATGCTGCCTGTCCCGCTGAGTTACTCCAGCATTTTGTGTCTATCTTTGGTTTAAACCAGCATCTGCAGTTCCTTCCTACAAATTATAGGAAGCAGATTGCTTAGTGTATTGACATTGGAAGAGAAGATGCTTATTTCCCACCCAGGATCAATTAATCTGGCAATATTTTGGTAAATGCTGATAAAGGCCCACCACAAGATCAGTGGGGATCAAATTCAGTTGCATTAATCCTCTTGTTCTGATAAGATCATGAGAGCATACACACACCCATGCATATCCTCCACTGATTCACAAGATAATTGAATGCAGATGTCCATGTGAAGCAAGGAAGGCTTCATATTTTACTGCAAAGATGTATCAGTAACATGAAACCATTTAATTTTGCAGTGGTTTATACAAGCAAAATCAGTACTTGTAAAGGGGAAAAACCATACAACGCTGCATATAAGAGAGATTTTTTAAATCTATAATCTATAATCACAATCAGTTATTATCTATAATAGTAAGATTAAACGAGAACTTACCAGTTTGAAGTTTGATCTGTATTTTATGAGGAGTTACGATAAGGGTATTACGTGAAGAACCCGCTCAGTGCGCAGGCGCGGCATACTTCCAAGCAGCGGTGTGGAATCACAGATAGACACAGTTATTTTGAAGTAAACATAGTAAAGATAAGGAGACATCAATTTATTAGTTTGATCCATATAATGAGGGTGGGAGCGGAGGGCACGTAATACCCTCATCGTAACTCCTCATAAAATACAGATCAAACTTCAAACTGGTAAGTTCTCGTTTAATCTTACTATTTTACTTCGGAGTCACGTGAGTGACTACGTGAAGATTTCAAAGCTCTGTGATTTCAAACCGTGTAACAGTTTCATTTCACTCACTGCCGAAGTTCTTGAGGGAGGAAGTGTTATCGTAATCAACCAATGAGTCTATTTGTAGAAAAACACAATGGTATTTTTTAAACAATAACAATAAAGAATTAAGTTGCTCCCCTGGGCTTAAATTAAATATTTGCAGTTCGTAAATCTTTCCTGCAAATAAACCAGGTTTTGCCAACGGCTTATTATAAAATTTCTGAACGGTCTTTTCCCTTCCCACCATCCTGCTGTAGCCAGGATGTGGTCTATAGGCATGTCCATTCTTTAGCTGTCGACATGGATGCTGCCCTGGTGGAATAAAATTTGTACATGTTAGTGTTTATCCCAGCAGTTTCTAGCACCTGCTTGAGCCATCTCGCAATGGTTTGGCTCGTACCCCACCATAAGGTTTTTGTGACTGACCCACAAGGCTTTTCATCTCCCTCGAATATTCTGGTTGTGTCTATGTAGGATAGTAGGTGGGTCATGGCACATAACCGTGGTTCTGGTGGGTAAGCCACGACTGGACTAGGTGTTCCTGGTCTGCTCTGTTTGACCAGTCACTGGATAACGACAGATCTGGTCTGGAGCTGTGATCATGTTGTCCAGTCGCAATAGGTGTAGTGACTGGACCCTCTGAGCGGATACAAGTGCCATCAACATGAGCGTCTTTAGTGTAGCTTGCTCGAGGCCGGGGGATCTGGCTGGTGGCCATTCCCTGAGATATGTCAGGACCACACTGATATCCCAAATATGGGTATACCTGGGCTTAGGGCTTGATATTGTAAATGCCCTTCATCAGTTTTACCACCAGTGGATGGGATCCCATCGCCTGTTGTCCTGGCGCTGGTTTGAGATAAGCAGAAAGAGCACTCTGCGCTGTGTTGATGGCACTGTAGCTGATCCCTACATCGTGGTGTAGATAGGCCAGGAACTCCAGTATGTTGGTGGCTGTAGCTGTTGCGTATGTTGTCCCTGTTTCCTGGCAGTACTTCTCCCTTTTTTGATGCTGGTTAAGTACTGCCTCTTGGTGGATGTTCGAAGGGATGCCGACATGGTGGTGATGGTTTGTTTGGACAATCCCAGTTCCAGGTAAGGTCTGTTCAAACTTGCAACCCAGGCGTTTAATTTTCTCATGGCATGGGTGTTTAGCTTACCTGGTAGGTAAGTAGCTGATAGCCAAATATGTCTTTCGACACACCATTGCCGAATCATGTTGACCAATTTGTCGCATGATAATGATTTTATGCCACCCGTATGGTTAATATAAGCCATCACCGTAGTATTTATCAATTTGTAACCGAACATGCAAGTGCTGCATATTAGATACATATGCTTTTAAACCATAAAAGGCGCCCAACATCTCTAGATAGTTAATGCCCAGTGTAAGTAGTAATGATGACTCTAGGTTAGTCCATCTACCACTTGTGCTGGATATGGAGTTAGTCGCTCCCCAGCCTTGAGCACTGGCATCTGTTTGAATAACTAAAGTAGGGTTAGTGATAAAGATAGGGCTGAAACTATGCCAAACGTTTTCTGCCCACCACTGTAGCTCTGATATTGCTTCAGTGGGTAAGTTCATGACACGATCATAGTGACCTGTATGTCGTTTTATTGCCTGTACCTTTGCTCTCTGTAAATATTTTGATAGTGCAAAGGTCCGAATTGTGTAGCCGGAAATGCTGCTACCATTTCCCCAATTACTCTTGCTACTTGTCGAATAGTTGGTCGCTCGTTGACCATTAAATTGTTGCATGATTGTGCTAATTCAACCATTTTTGCCTTTGGCAAGGTAACAGTCATATGGACGGAGTTAATTGTGAAGCCCAGGTAGTCCATGATAGTGGATGGCTTCAACTTAGATTTATCTGGATGTAGGACGAACCCCGGAGTTTCGAGGAGCTGTTTTGTAGCTGATACTGCTGCCACAGCCAATTCCATCGTTTTCCCTACTATCAGAATATCCTCCAGATATGCCATGACAATATGTTTTTGTTTTCTTAGTATTGCCATGGCTGGGTTCAATATTTTGGTGAATAATCTTGGGCTGAAGTTAGCCCATAGGGCAATGCTTTGTACCATCCAGATAAATTTTAGGTATCTGCGATGATCCTTGTATATGGGTACTAGATAGTAAGCATCTTTAAGATAAATGCTTGCCATGAAGTGTCCTTTTGAATTCAGTTGTTTGGCAGTAACATATGTCTCCATTTGAAATGTATATACTTAACAAATTTGTTTAGTGATGTTAAGTCAATGATGATGCGACAGCCACCATCTTTTTTGGTTTTAGTGAATATATTCGATACAAATTCCAAAGGTTCATGTTTGGTCTTTTCGATGACCCCCTTTGTGATAAGTCTCACCAGTTCAGCTTGTCCCTCACGTTTCTCTTTGACGGAGGGAGAAATACCCTTTGGGGCCATTGTTGAACTGGCAGCGTTTTTTCTGACATGAATTGTATTTTATATCCACTAATGCTGTTGAGTATATACTTGTCACTCGTGACCATACCCCATGCTTCTTTAAACAAGTGTAATCTCCCCCCTGTTAATAAAGCACCCTTATTCTCTATATGCTGGTAGGGACCAGACCCACCTACCTCCATGGTTATTGGCGATTCTGTTTCTTCATTTTCCTGAAGATTTTGTTCTGACGTGCTGGCGATGTTGGGGGGAGGCGCATTTTCCAGAGGGTCCGCTGCGGGCCCTGATCTAAAAAGATCTTTGGGGATAATGTGCGGACCCCAAGCGTTCACCAGTCCCATATTGCGGACGTCGACTGGTGGATGCCGTGGGGTGCTGCCGCTTGGGTATCGGAGGTCTTGGTTTGCTCGTCCCGGGGCCTGCCCTCATTAGGCCGAAGGTTTTTGATGCTTCCTGCATCTCCTTCAGTTTTTTATTCAAATCTTTCCCAAATAGCAGCGCGTCCGTCTCCGCAGCTGGGGCTTTACACAAGCCAGCAAATTTGGGATTGAGGGCAGGTCTTATGTTTCCCTCCGGAGATTGTTGATCTCAAATTGTGTGGTACACATTAATGCCAGCACATCCTGCTGGCAGGTATCCATCTCCGTGGCCTCCACGGAACGAGCAAAGGCTGTGATGGCCGACGTCAGGAGCCTTAGGATCCGCTGTAGCTTGAGTTCTTGGGTCCGGATGTGTGACCCCACATGCCCCCAGATTTCTTTGAGGGCCTCACAGTTTTCTGGTGCTGTGTGTTGGTTCAGCACCTCAGCGAGCACCTTTTCCAGTAATGGTTGATGCTGGCCGCCATTCTTGGTTCCAGCGGTGCTCCAGCCCGTGGGGTTGCTACAAGCGGTCCATCACACCCAACAGCTCTTCATGTTCCTGCACCCCTGGCATACTTCCGAATTCGTCCGCCTGCCCCTGTTCCAGACCAGCCCAGCCCTGGTCACCAATGCTAGCCTCCAGTAATGAGGGAGCAGAGGGCAGTGCATGAAACACTGTGGAGGGGGTGCCTGACCTCCCTCCTGCGAGAGCGCTCTTTCTGCGCATCTCGCTGGAGCTGCTCCAATAGCTGTTGGATGCAGCTCAGGCGGCTGTCTCTCCTCCATTTAGGTGGAGACATGTCCCCGTCCGAGGAATCGGACGCCACCGGCCGGATGCCTGTTCGGATGGCTAGACATCCAGCCCGCAGTTCAGGCACTAGCGGGACTGGGCTCGGCGCGGTGATGGGGATAGCGGAGCGCCCGGTAATTGTTCCTACCGCCTTCTTCTGGAGCTTTTGTGCCTTGTAGTAGCGAGAGCGCCCCTCAAGCAGCGCGTCTCGCAGGCACCTGCTCCGTGAGCCGCTCCAGCGGCTCAGGCGGCTCTCTCTCCCCCCGTGCGGGTGGAGAGACGTCCCGTCCGAAATCGGGAACATCTGCCGGATGCCTCTTCGGGTGGCTATGCATCCAGCCCGCTGCTCAGGTGCTAGCGGGCTGGCCTCGGCACGATGTGGGGGAATAGAGGAACACCGGGTAACGCTCCTACCGCCTGTTGCTGCCCCCCTCCCCGACGGGAAAACGTTCCTCCTTGAACGGGGGACAGTTTTGTTCCAGAGCCTTTTTCTCTGCCTGTAAAAAACACAAGCAGAAAAAGGGGGCTCCCCTGTAAAAGAAAACCCGACCTCAGGATACTCACCTGACGGTCCGGTTCATTCTGTAGCGGGAGAGCCTAACTCCCGTTGCAGCCGCTGTTGCACTGCTGGCGTAATGCCGCGCCTGCGCACTCAGCGGGTTCTTCACGTAGTCACTCACGTGACTCCGAAGTAAAATCAAGGGCTGCACAGTGACACAGCAGTAGAGTAGCTGCCTTATAGGGCCAGATACCTGAGTTCGATCCTGACTAGGGGTGCTCTCTGTACGGAGTTTGTACGTTTTTCCTTGACCTGCATAGGATTTCTCAGGGAGCTCCAGTTTCCTCCCACACTCAAAAGATGTACAGGCTTGGAGGCTAATTGGCTAGGTAAAAATTATAAATTGTCCCTAGTGTGCGCAGGATAGTGTTAGTGTGTGGGGATGGCGGGTTGGTATGGACTCTGTGGGCCAAATACCTGTTTTCACATTGTATCTCTAAACTAAACTAAACTAATAATCAAGGAAGAGTGGCAAACTGGGTGAGTGGATCTCACATTATTTATAGGATCCATCCAGCTTACTGTCTATTATTATTAATTAATCAGGCAGGCAGCAGCCTGGAGAACATGGATAGGTGACGTTTCGGATTAAGTCTGAAGAAGTGTCCCAACCCGAAACATCACCTACCCATATTCTCTAGGGATGCTGCCTGTCCTGCTGAGTTACTCCAGCACTTTATGTCATTTTCTTTGTAAACCAGCAACATCTATATCTGTGTAAGAAGGTACTGCAGATGCTGGCTTAATCCAAAGATGGACACCAAAAGCTGGAGTAACTCAGCGGGACAGGCAGCATCTCTGGAGAGAAGTAATGGGTGACGTTTCGGGTGGAGTCTGAAGGCGGGTCTCGAACCGAAACACCACCCATTCCTTCTCTCCAGAGATGCTGCCTGTCCTGATGAGTTACTCCAGCTTTTTGTGTCTATCTGCAGTTCCTTATTTCTGCAAGGTAATCAAGCAGACAGCCATGAAGCTAGTCTGCCATAGACCTTAGTGGGCAAATTCCTTGGCTCACAAAACATTTTGAAAATATTAAGCTATGAAAAAGTTGTAAGATAGAATTCTTCACACTGATTTTAGTTTGCAATTAGAAGGTGAATCGCCATCACTAAAAAAAATTTAAAAATCAGATGAGCTGAAAATGATGCAGACCAGGAAAGTGATTTGCAAAAAGTAGGGAGCTGTGCAGGGAACAGAGTTGGGAAAAAGTATGTGCCTTGTTACTGGTCAGGCATGTCTGCTTTAAGCAAAAGGGGCATCTTGTTTCTGGTATTTGTGGCCTCGTTGTCCATGGAAATGCTATTTATCACCATCAAGCTGTTCTTTCACTTACTCCTGGTGATGCATGACAATGATTTGCTCCCATAGAAAGCTCTCCTCGGATGTAATGGGGACATAAAGAGAATGTGCATACTCCACACCAGTAGCCCTGTCGCACACTAGCCCTTCTACTCTTTGTTTCTGTTATCTCCCCTTTCCACTCTCTATCTTATCCAGCATCTCCACCTGAATCATCGATAATTTTTTCCCCCCGCAGATGTTGCCTGGCCTGCTGAGTTCCTCCAACAGTTTGTCTTTCTTCCACAGTCCAGCATCTGCAGTCTCCCATGTCTCCGTTCAAAACTCTCTCTGTGATGCTCCATGTCCCGGACTTCTTAACACTCACCGCTTATTAACTAATCCTCACCGCTTATTAACTAATCCATCTACATTTCCTAGCAAGTCCGTAATATATCACAAAAAACAAGTCCAAGCACAGGTCCCTGTGGAATTCCACTGGTCACAGATTTCCAGAAGGAAAAATAATCTTCCACCACTACTCTCTGTCTGTACGACTAAGCCAATATGGAATCCAATCTACCAAATCATTATGGATCTGATGTGCCTTAAATGTTTTGGATCAGACCACCATGAAGGACCTTGTTGAATGCTTTACTAAATACATGTCTACACCATGCACTGCCACACTCTCATTGATCACCTCTGTCAGCTCCTCAAAAAACTCCCACACAAAAAGCTGTTCAGCAAACTGAGCCCCATGCAATGAGGGGTCAGTGACCACCTGGATAAGACACTGACTCAGGGACAGAGAAACGGGAGAGGTGTCGCCATCATTGAGTGCTGGCTCCACACCAATACACAGGATAACACCACATTTGCAGCTGACATGAAATGGTGAAACCATTAGAGGGGGATCATGCATTGGTTGGTCATTATTCAGACAAGCGGGAGGAGAAATGTAATAGAAATATGTCTGGCAAACAATATGGGAAAACTGTTGCTTAAAGAATGGGAGAATGTGGACCATGGCAGCTTTATAGGATGTGCAGAGATAAGGGGACCTTGGTTATTTATGCATAAACCTTTGAAAACAGCAGAACATGGGTGTGCAGTTCATATGAAACTTGGTGTTCTGGTCCAGGATATGAAAGCAGATAAACTACATTGAAGTCACAAGGAACTGCAGATGCTGGAATCTTGGAAAAAGCACAAAGTGTTGGATTGACTCAGCAGGTCAGGCAACATCTGTGGAAGGAATGGACAGGAATGGCCTTGGTTTGGGACCCTTCTCCAGTCTGAAGCAGGGTTCTGACCCGAAACATCACCTATTCAGCCCCTCCACAAATGCTGCCTGACACGCTGAGTCATTCCAGCACTTTGAGATTACATTAAACATGTTTGGCCAAAATTGAAGTTGATCAGGTCTTGTCCATAATGGCTGACCATTGTGATTCAATCATATATAGACTAGGTTTCCTGTGGTTGTGCTGAATTGAAGCTTTCTTGTGTTGTATCTAACATTAAGATGTCTATAAATGAAACTATTGATGTGGTTCATGTGGATTTCCCTGTCGACCCAAACTGAGGCTCACTACAAAGGCAACAAGCATACCTGGGTGGCCAAGGGACTGGTGGCTCTGCTATTCCAACTGGATCCAGAGAGAGAACTCGCGGGGACTTTAACATCACGGAGCGGGGCGACCCGTTGCCGGGGGTTGCCGGAGAAGCACTCCGACCACTGGCCTGCAGCCTACAACATCTTAGAGCCTCGGTCTGTGAAGCTTCTGGTGGCAGGCGTGGAGCGGATCTTCCATCGTGGTGCGGGCAATCCCTCACCGGTAGTCAATAGACAATGGGTGCAGGAGTAGACCATTCTGCCCCTCGAGCCAGCACCGCCATTCAATGTGATCATGGTTGATCATCCCCAATCAGTACCCTGTTACTGCCTTCTCCCCATATCACCTGACTCCGCTATCTTTAAGAGCACTATCTAGCTCTCACTTGAAAGTATCCAGAGAACCGGCCTCCACCGCCCTCTGAGGCAGAAAATTCTACTGACTCACAATTCTCTGTGAGAAAAAGTGTTTCCTCGTCTCCGTTCTAAATGGCTTACCCCTTAACATTAAGCTGTGGCCCCTGGTTCGGGACTCCCCCAACATCGGGAACATGTTTCCTGCCTCTAGTGTGTCCAAACCTTTAATAATCTTATATGTTTCATTAAGATCTCCTCTCATTCTTCTAAACACCAGAGTATGCAAGCCCAACCTTCTTGAACTTTCCTTCCGATTAATTCGAGAATATTTTATAACTTTTCCTGTACTCACTTCCCCTTCAACTCCATCTTTATACTCCCAATTTCTCAATCCCTCCCCCTCACTATTTAGTTTAAATCCACACGTGTAGCCCTAGCAAACCTGCCTGCCAGAACGTTGGTCCCCTTCTAGTTAAGATGTTACCAGCCCCTCAGCCACACATTCAGATGCCCTCTCTGTTCCTGTCCTTACTAGCACGACGTACTGGAAGCAATCCAGAGATAAGCACCCTTGAAGTCCTGCTTTTCAGTCTTCTTCCTAACTCTCTGAACTAACGTTGCAGAACCTCCTTCCTCTTCTTCCCGATGTTGTTTGTGCCTCCGTGCACAACTACTGCCAGCTGTTCACCTTCCTTCTTGAGGATGTTCCGAATTCGGCTCGTGACATCTTGAACCCTGGCACCATGGAGGCAACCTCGCATCTTGTCTGCTGCCACAGCTCCTCGGACAATGGAGCCACCCACCACTATGGCTCTGCCCGACGTCGGTCTCGCCGGTTGAGTCCCATCTCTAGGATTGGAGCCATCGACGTGTCCGCCGCTCAGACTGGAAACGTCGTCTCCCCTGACAGTTTCCAAGAGGGCGTACCTGTATTCATTAGGCACGGTCATCTGGGTCTCCTGCACTCCACGGTTACCACCCCCTCTCAGTCACACACCTTTGTTCTTCCCGTATCCTCGGCGTGACCACCTCACTGTAGGTCCTGTCCAGGAAACTCTCGTTTTCCTGGCTGGCCCTGAGGTCATCCAGCTGCTTCCACAGTGCCCCAACACGATCCTTCAGGAGCTGAACCTGGACGCGCTTTCCACAGTTGTAGGAGCCAGAGGCTCCATCCGTGTTCCTGAGCTCCCACATCCTGCAAGCATCACACTGTCTCATCTTATCCATCATGTGTTCACTGCGTCCCGTCCTCTCCAGCTTTTTGCGTAGCCTCCTCTCCGCAGCCACCTCGCTGAAGACTCTCGAGCCAAAGACTCACACTTTACATCAGTGCTTTACATCATGTCCAAGTGTTAAGTTTCCATTCTGGGGATTTGCTTATAATTAAATATTTTTTCTAGTCTGACAATATTACTTGTTTTCCAAGAGATAGTTTGGAAGCCCCCACTTCCATGATACCATTTTGCCATCTGCTGCCAATTATCTAGTGATCGAGTGGTTGATAGGTAGTGGATGTGTATGCTCTCATGATCTTATCAGAAAAAGAGGGTTAGCGCAGCCAGATTTGATTCCCACTGGTCGTTCAGTGGGTCTTTATCTGCCTTTTACCAAAATATTTTCAGATTAATTGGCAAGTTATCTTCCTATTTGTACGGAATGCAAAGGCCTGAGAGCAATAGGTGTTGCATTAGGCATATATGCATCTTGGAGAGGCACAGATGAACTTACACTTTAGGCAACTGCTAGTTGAGTTTAGTTTAGAGATGCAGCGCTGAAAAAGGACCTTCAGCCCACTGAGTCCACTTCGCCCATCAATCTCTCTACACTAACACTATCCTACATATTACCGAAAATTTATCATTTTTACCAAAGCCAACCTCCACTACTGTATGTCTTTGGAGTATGGGAATGCCCGGCAAAAACCCACGCGGTCATGGGGTGAACGTTGAGGTCCATGGGGAGAATGGTTGAGGCCAGTTAATTGGCTATATTTAAGAGGGAGTTAGATGTGGCCCTTGTGGCTAAAGGGATCAGGGAGTATGGAGACGTGGCAGGTACAGGATACAGGATACTGAGTTGGATGATCAGCCATGATCATATTGAAAGGCGGTGCAGGCTCTAAGGGCCGAATGGCCTACTCCTGCACCTATTTCCTATGTTTCTATGTACAAACTCCGTGCAGATAGCACCGGTAGTCAGGATTGAACCTGTGTCTCTGGCACTGTAGGGCAGCAGCTCTACCACTGCACCACCATACCACAATTAGAAGCCAACTGAACCAACTATCAGGAGGCCCCAAGCATCAAGGCAACAATATGCAGGGTTCCTCTTGCACCTGCAGCACTTTCCGCTTCCTCCGCCTCCCTTGCCTTTAATCTTAGCTCTCCTTCTGTAAAGTTCAGTTCATCCCAAATATCTGTGTCTAGCTAGTGTTTCTGTGTGTGGTAGTCTATTACCTTAATGCATATACAGTAAGACTCTGGAGCAGGCAGGTTACCTATAATAGTCATTTGCATCATTCTAATCGCTTGCTGTGTATCAATTTGAATGGAAGGTTTGCCTTGGTTACAACCTTTTTTGTTTATTACTGGGCATCCCCTGTGCAGTCATGGTCCAAGTTTCAGAGTTACTTGAGCCTTCACCTGCCAGCACTAAAGACTGCCAAAAGCACGTACACCTGAACCACAAACTTTGTTTTCCTTTCCACTGATGCTGCCAGACCTGTTGAATGATTCCAATGCCTTCTATTTTTTTTATTTAAGTCTCCAGTATTTGCAGTTCTTTCAATTTTCTGCCCACAAACCAGTTTGGAAGTCAGAAAAGATCTTCAAAGTTTCCTTCATTCTGTGGCATGGGATGAAAACAAATCAGAGAAACTACCTTGCAGACATTAGAAGGCACATTTTTCTACAATTGTCAGCTGGCTGCATATTACCAGATTGGCATTCTGTCCAATTGCTTCAAACTCCAGGCGGGAGTGCATTGACAATCATAGGAAAGCTTTCTGTCAGCTCCGTTAGGATGCCCAGTCAAAGAAGCAAACTCAGGCATCTCTCTTGGTTGGTGTGATCTATAGTGGAGTTGGCATATCAAGTAGCTTTCATAATATGGACTATCATCCTGCCCTATTCATGTGTATTGTTACTAATATCATTATCATGTGGACTGAATAAGGTGAAATGCTGGTTTGTGAGTTATCCAGTTAAATCATCTATATATGATTGATTATGATCATATATACCATGCATGAGTACAACAGGTAGTGCAAAAGGAAAAATGAAACAGGGTACAGATATAAAGTGTTCAATTGCAAAGAAAAGTGCAGATTAAAAACAAGTGCAGGGGCTGTAACGAGGTAGATTGGAAAAGTCTGAGCTCATGGACAGCCACAGTGATGCAGCTGTTGGAGCTGCTGCCTCACAGGGTCAGAGATCCGGGTTCAATGCTGTCCTCGGGTGTAATCGGTGTGGAGTTTGCCTGTTCTCCCCGTGACCGTGTAGGTTTCCTTCGAGTGCGCCCACACCAAAAAAGAACATGGTAGCTTGTAGGTTAGTTGGCCTCTTTAGAATTGTGCCTTGTATGTAAAGGGTGGAGGTGAAAGTGGGATAACATAGACCTAGTGTGAATAGGCGATCAATGGTCAGCATGGAATTGATGGGCTGAAGGGCTTGATTCCCTGCTGTGTCTCTAAATGGAAGTATAGGTCCGTTCAAGAGTCTGATAACAGTGAGGATGAAGCTATTCTTGAATCTGGTGGTAAGTACTTTCAAGCTTTTGAACCTTCTACCCAATGACAAAGGGGAGAAGAGGGCATGACCAGGGTGGGATTCTATGGCCAACTGGGAAGTGTGACTGGTGTCTCCAGCAATGCCCTGGAATGATCTCAAAGTGCAGATCGTGAGGATGTTTGTCAATTTGATAGCCACCAAGAACTGGTTTGTCACCCAGAACTTGAGGAGAGCAAGACCAGCTGGTGAGGGCTGAGAGATCTCATGATGAGATAGTGTACCCTCCCAAGTGAAAGTGGGGGGGCTGAGGGATCACTGATCACCCGCCTCGGGGCTACCTGGTGAGGGAGCGGAGTGACCGAGCGGGGTGAGGGTGGCACAATTATTATTTTTTGTTGTTGCTCGACCTCCAAAAACTGGGGGATAATACAGGCCATCCCCCAACTCAAAAAGTGGGGTGATATATCGCCCATCCCCCTGCACCCCCCCTCCCCCCACTCTCTCTCCCCCCCTCCCTCTCGGGGCCTCCTCTCCCACTCCCGCTCCCTCTCCCTCTCCCTCTCCCTCTCCCTCTCCCTCTCCCTCTCCCTCTCCCTCTCCCTCTCCCTCTCCGTGGCTGATCACAGTGCTTCGCTCACTGCCCCATATCTCGACTGTGAACTGCTCTGTGATTAGCCGTTGAGTGGAGGGGAGGGAGGGTTTTGGGGGAGGCAGTCGGTTTCTGCCACGGCTGGTCGTGGTTCTGCCGCGCTCACTGTGCGCTTGTTCTGAGGCTCTAGATGTCGGTCCAGACTGAGGCGATGGCAGGAGGCCCTGCAACAACCTGGAGCACGACTCGACTGGCTACCACTCCAGAAGAATGAGCGCGTGGACTGGACTGGACTTTGAAAATGGCGCCATGGCCTGCCGACTCCTGTACACTGTGCCAGTGCAATATTTCAATACACACGTTGTACTTAATCAAGGATTGTGCTTAGGTATGGTATTACTTTACTGAACTGTATGCAAAAAAAATAAAAAATTTCACTGTACCTCTGTACATGTGATAATAAAGCATTGAACTATTGAACCATAGTGGAGACTTGGTAAGTGAGTGACTCAGTAGACCAAGACGTGCAACACGTTTAACATTACCCACCCAAAACTCAGTGACAAAAGCAGCTTTGTCTATCATGAGATTCATAGTCATAAGGTCACAAGAAATAGGAGCAGAATTAGGCCCTTTGGCCCATCAAGTCTAGTCCACCATTCAATCATGGCTGATCTATCTCTCGCTCCTAACCCCATTCTCCTGCCTTCTCCCCATTACCTCTGACACCTGTACTAATCAAGAATCTATCGATCTCTGCCTTAAAAGTGTCCCCTGACTTGGCCTTCACAGCCTTCTGTGGCGAATAATTCAACAGATTCACCATCCTCTGACTAAATATATTTCTCCTCATCTCCTTCCTTAATTCTGAGGCTATGACCTCTAGTCCTAGACTCTCCCACTAGTGGAAACATCCTCTCCACATCCACTATATTCAAGCCTTTCACTATTCTGTATGTTTTAATGAGGTCCCCCCCCCACCCCCTCATTCTTCTAAACTCCAGCAAGTATAGGCCCAGTGCCAACAAATGCTCATCATAGATTAACCTACTCATTCCTGGGATCATTCTTGTAAACCTCCTCTGGACCCTCTCCAGAGCCATCACATCCTTCCTCAGATATGGTGCCCATTCTCAGCTCCTAAGACCAATGCTATTTTGGTCTCTCTGGGTTTCACTGGCTATTTTACGAGGTTCTGAGGGCCTGAACGCTCTGGATTATATTGCTTAAATAAAATTAATGTCATTCTAAATGAATGAGGAGCGTATTTGTTTTACCAATTTGCCTCTCCTCTGCTTGGGTTTCCCATTAGATGGCAGATGTGCTTGGATTACATTCCAAAGGTTTGTGTGGTGTCCCTGTTCCAAAGTCTGTTCTTACATATTTAACAGCCTCAATTCCCCTCCACCACAGCAGAGACCACACACATTCTGCAGGTTAAAATTGTCACAAAATGTGAGAATGCAAAATCCAGTCCAAAAACATAAAGCTAGAACAGGAATTGCTATTGATTCCACAGACCTTGCATTTGGAAAAGAAGCTTGAAAAACTCTCTCACTGCCAACTCAGCACATCTGCTTAAATCTGTTTAAGTAGACCAACTTGGCGAAAAGATATTAACCACCATTCCAGTGGTTTGCAGAGATTTGGGAATTTAAGTTATCGGATGTGCCATGGATGGGAAACATTAAGTAGATCATGATTAAAATAGGAGCGTATCCAAGTGATGATGAAGCTCTATAGGACTTTGGTTAAGCCGCATTCGTAGTATTATGTGCAATTATGGTTACTCCATTACACGAAAGATGTGGAGGCATTGCAGAGGGTACAGAGGAGGTTTACCAGAATGCTGTCTTGATTAGAGGGTTCCAACTACAGTTAGATAGACTTAGATTGTTTTAACTGGAACATCAGAGGTTGAGGGGAGACTTGATAAAATTATGAGAGGTATAGTTAGGGTACAGAGTCAGAACCATTGTCCCATGGTGGAAATGTCTAACACTAGAGGGCATTGCTATAGGATGAGAGGGGGAAAGTTTGATGGAGATGTGAGGGGCAAGATTTTTACACAGAAAATGGTGGGGGCCTAAAATTCACTGCCAGGGTTGGAGGTGGAGGCAGATGCTATAGTGATGTTTAAGAGGAAGTGCGGAGAAGAGAGGGATATGGATCACGTACAGGCAGATGAGATCAGTTTAATTTGGTATCATGTTCGGCACAAACATCGTGGGCTGAACGTCCCATCCTGTGTGTATTGTTCTATGTTCTATCGTCTATGAAGGAGTATACATTTTTGACAGTGGCCAAAACAACATTGCAGGTACAAATTACATTTTAAAGACTATTTAAAAAAATTCCACAACATTTTATTCGTGTGCTGCATGGGGAGTTTACCCTGTAAAAAGTACAAATGGATTTCACATTACATCGAGCAATTTAGTTTGAACATGACAAGGACTGCAACTCAAATACAGTATTAATTTTATGAGAATACAGATGGTAAGATTGTAGCATTAAGAGACTCAACTAACTTTATAATGTAACCATGAATCACGGTGGTAATCTTTCTACCACAATTATCTTACCACAGAGAGCAGTCATGAACTACTATATATCTCATTGGTGACCCTCGGACTATCCTTAATCGGACTTTGCTGGCTCTATCTTGCACTAAACGTTATTCACTTATCATATATCTATACACTGTAAATGGCTCGATTGTAATCATGTATTGTCTTTCCGCTGACTGGATAGCACACAACAGAAGCTTCTCACTGTACCTCGGTACACTTGACAATAAACTAAACTCAACTTAACAGTGGGTCATAAGTTGTAGGAAGTTTACAGCTGACAGGATGAAGAGGACACAGGTGGTGAAAAATAGCTCTCATATTTTCTCTTTTCAAATGATGCAGCACTTTTGATCAAATGTCAGGGAATGTTATCAAAAAGATTGCTGCTAAATTTGATAGGTGCCTACTGCATAATTCTGTTTGGCCTGTAATTAGCACAGAGACATCCAAAACAATAGAGTGACATAAAATGTCATACAAAGCCTGCACGCCATCAATTTCATGATATTAATTTTTCCATGCTTGGTCTTTATAATTCACATGAGACAAACTTTCACGTAACTTATCCGGAATCACAATAATCATCTGAGCTTATAAAGTTTGGTGAATGAATGCGACTGCAGATGGATCACCTTTATGGTCTATGAACTGATCAGCATGTGCCTCTTTTGGGCTACCCATTACTAGATTCCTACCATACACTTGTCCAATCCTTCTCTTCTCCCAGTGGCAACCCAGATCTCCAACCTCTGATGATGATCTTAGCTTTCTCCAGGCAACTGTGGCCCACCCCCCTCTCCATCTATCTCCAATGACCTAACCTTAGTTTAGTTTAGAGATACAACGTGGAAACAGACCCTTCGACCCACACCAAATGGCAATCACCTGTACACTAATTCTACCCTACACACTAGGGACAATTTACAGAGGGCTAATTGACCTACAAACCTGCACGCCTAATGAGTGTCGGAGTTTGGAAGGAAACCGGAACATCTCAAGGAAATCCACGTGGTCATGGAGAGAACACACAAACTCCACACAGATGGCACCCACAGTCAGGATCGAACCCGGGTCTCTGGTGCAAGTCTACCACTGCGCCACTGACCCTTGAAGTTCCAGATCCGAGCTACCCTGAGTTACCACAAATCATGCTCTGTGATCTCTGAACCTCAATCTCTGACCAACCTGACAACCACTATAACTGAGTGGATGGAGGAAGGGTCACAGTGAGCATCAGGGTATTGTAGTGTCAGATCTGCCGAATAAACATAAATTGGTTTGTCGCACATAGTCAGTTTAACGTGTGTTTTGAGATGCAGCACAATTTCTAGGTTCCTTGCTTTGGGTCTGAAGCCTCGATTCTGACCAGAAAACCTAAATAATCTAAATAAATAAAAAGAAAAAGCTCAGCCCTGAATCAAGTCATTTGGCCAAATCAATCCAATGGGTTTTATTCCCAGTCAGGCCTTCTCATATACTTCTCCTTCAAACTTCATCAACCTAACCTTCCTTTTCTCTCTCTTGTGTTAATCCAGTTTCCATAATGTATTTGTAATATTTGCTTAATTAGTCGCCGCGATAGTAACAATTCCACTTTGCTCTGCGTTAAGAGATTTCGCAAGAACATAAGAAAACAGAGGTAGGAACAGGCCATTCTGCCCTTCAAGCTTGCCCCACCATTCAATGTGGTCATGGCTTGTGCTGTTCTCAACTCCCCATCTATCTCAGTTTCCAATCACCCTCAATTTTTCTATCTTGACAATAAATATTTTTTGACGTTATTTATTTGTATTTAATGTTTGAGTGTTGTTGGGTTGCCTATCAGTCATTACCCATCACCAATAGACCTTGAAAGGTCACTGGTAATCCATCGTAAAATACTGGATCTTGTGGTTTTTCATTGTTACAGAGTGGATCAGAGTGGCCAGATCCCGAGGTCCCGACCACGGGGGGGAAAATGGAGGAGGACTGGCCAAATTGTGTGCCTTCCACCACAGTGATGAATGCTGTGGTGGATGTTTATGTTAAATTTTTATTGTTTTTGTGTGTGCTCTTTATCATTGTATCGCTGCTGACATATCCATTTCACTTGCACTTTTTGTGCAATGTGACAAATAAACCATATTGTATTGATTGTATTGTAGCTCCATTCCGAGTCTATCCCATTGGCACAATGGTGGTGAAACATCAGACCTCTTGATGTGAAAGGGCCTTGGTCTCAACAATGATTGTGTGGTGGGTCTCTTCTACCAACACGGTTGTAGTGACAGACTCGATGACGTCTCAAGGATTTAGTCCTCGATAGTCACTCATGTGCTGACTATGGGTCAGAAGGTAATCTTACGCATTCCACGAGCTCTCCTTGAGACTTTCAAAGCCATCGAAAGATAAATATTCCAGAAACAGTCTCTTGATTAATAGTTTCTTTATTATAGTAGTACAAACAGTTAAATCACTCCGAAAACGGTGTCTTGTCTAAGTGCATCGTCTTCCAGCATATATACGTTTCAATCATACTTGTAATCATGCTCGTGTTCATGGCTGAAAATTATATCTTCACATAGTCTTCGCTGACCTAAAACAAAACCATCCAGGCGTCTGCTCCAGAATCCTAGCCACAAACACGTCCTAGACTATGTATAAATCCCACCCACACAATTACAGGCAGATAAAATTAAAGGTAACTGGTTATAATTATAACATACTGAGTTAAGCTAAATGGCTGCTACAACGGTTATGAACAGATGGATCTGCAATAGGCAGATTAATAAGGAAGAGGTCAAGTCGGTTTGCTCACTACCTGCCATTGAATCGGTTAACTTGTTCTGTGTTGGTGCTATGGCTTATAGCTTGGTCTTGATGATGGAAATTTGAGCCAACTGCTCATCAGACATTCAATGCCCTTGCTACTTATAGTGCCTTTCCAGCTGTTGTTCAACAGTGGGTGATAGTCAGAAGGTGGCTTTGTGGGTCATTTCTGAGCTGAGGCCATCATATTTCATCGTCTGAAGTGAACATTGAAACTCCCAGGGCTACTTTCCCATTTATATACCATTGTATAGGCCTCAAGTGGCGCCGCGCGGCAGCCTTGCCAGCAGTCTGTTCGTCCTTTCACCCTTTTTGTTAATTTTAGTCTGTTTAAAAGTATGTTTTTGGAGGTTTCTTAGTCTTTTTTATGTGGGGGAGGTGGGGAGGGGAAGGGCGAAACCGTCTTCTCAGTCACTTCCTGGTCGGGATGCGTCTATTCTCCGAGTCGCATCTTCACACCCCGCCTACCATCTGGATTGGCGCGGCCTTTCCTGCCGGAGACCGGCCAGAGCTTAAACGGCGGCGCAGCACTGAATTCTATCGTGTAGCGGGCGATACCTTATCGGGGATAACCGTGTTGAGTGTTTGACCAGTTGACTTGAACATCGTGGAGCTGTGGTTGTGGGGCTTCCAGCCACGGGCGGCGCTGACTTTAATATTGCGGAGGGTTTCTTGATGTGAAAGGGCCTTGGTCTCTGTGTTAACTTATTATGACGTTTGACGGCACTTGGGATCTTTGCCGAGGATCACCAGTGTTGGAGCTATGTCTAGCATGGCCTGTGGACTTTGGGAACTGGCCGATTCGGAAACTCCAAGCCGCTGAGATTGTTTTCCGTTCCGACGTCGGAGTTCCATCATCCCGGCGAGAGGGCCTGAAACATCGGGCCACCTGTAGCAACGACTGCGGAGAGCCCAAAGGCCCCGACCACGGGTAAACAAAGAGGAAGAGGACTGAACTTTATTGCCTTCCCTCACAGTGGGAAACGTTGATTCCGCTGTGTGGGGGTGTTCACGTTAAACTCTATCGTGTATTGTGTTCATTTTTATTCGCATGGCTGTATGGTGATTCAAATCTTACTGTACCAATTGGTGCATGTGATAATAAATGTCTCTTGAACTCTTGACCTCTTCAACTCTTAACTCTGGAGAAGAGGAATAGGTGACGTTTCCAGTTTGAACCCTTCTTCAGACTTGGACCAGTTGGAAGAGTGGCAGAAGTGACAAGTGAAATACAGCGTTGCAAAGTGTATGGTCATGCACTTTCATCATAGAAATAAAGGCGCAGACTATTTTCTAAATGGGTACTTGGGTGTGCTGATGCAGGATTCCCAAAATGTTAATTTGCAGGTTGAATCAGTAGTAAGGAAAACAAAGTCAATGTTTGCATTCATTTTGAGAGGACTAGAATATAAAAACAGGGATGTAATGATTAGGCTTTATAAGGCTTTGGTCAGACTGCATTGGTATATTGTGAGCAGTTTTGGACCCCATATCTGAGGGATGATGTGCTGGCATTGCAAAGGGTCCAGAGGAGTCCAAAGATCCTGAGGATGATTGTGTTAACGTATTATGATGTTTGACGGCACTGGGCCTGTGCTCGCTGAAATTTAGAAGGATGAGAGGACGGGCCTCATTGAAACATTGAATAGTGAAAGGCCTGGATAGACTGGATGTGTAGAGGATGTTTCCACAAATAGGAGAGTCTACGTCCAGAATAAAACCTCAGAATAAAAGGATGTACCTTTAGAGAGGAGGTGAGGAGAATGCCTTTTGTCAGAGGCTGGGGGGTCTGTGGAATTCATTGCCAGCAGGGCTGTAGAGTTCAAGTCATTGGGTATTTTTAAAGTGGAGATTGACAGGTTCTTGATTAGTAAGGGTGTCAAAGGTTATGGGGAGGAGGCAGGAGAATGGGATTGAAAGGGAAAGATAGATCAGCCATGATTGAATGGGGGTGTAGACTTGATGGAACAATGGCCTGATTCTGCTCCCAGAACTTATGAACATTACACAGCGATACCTTGTTCTCCCCGCTCCCATCTGGCAGAAGATACAGAAGCTTGAAAGCTTGAAAGACACTGTAACAGCTTCTTCCCCCTGTTAATGGGCTTCTGAATGTTATTCCATAAGCTAGGGTACTGTCCAATTCACCTGTACCCCATTGTAGACATTGGACTTTATCTCTGGAGCAGGTGCACTATAATGCTGATAACTATATTCTGCACTCTGTATAAGCCCTGTCCCACAGAACGAGATCATTCCAAGAGCTCTCCCGAGTTTAAAAAAAAATCAAACTTGTGGTAAGCACGGAGAATGAACGTAGCGGGTATGTCGGAGCTCGGGGAAGTCTCTTAGCGCTAACGGCAGGTACTCTGGAAAACTCGCTAACGGCAGGTAAGCACGGGAAGACTCGTGAAGATTTTTCAACATGATGAAAAATGGCCACGAGAGCCCCGAGTACTGATGAGTGGCCATTACCGTAAATCGCCGAGTTCGAATCAGGGCAAACTCGGGAGAACTCTTGGTATGAACTCGTACCGTGGGACAGGGCTTTATCTTTCCCCCTGCTCTAGCAATTTTACTTGAATTTGCCAACTGATTATAGGTGTACTTAGAGAATGCATTTGTTTAGTGCATACACTATGGAGGGGAGGAGAGTTGTTCAGTTTAGTTTATTGTCACGTGTCCCGAGGTACAGTGAAAAGCTTTTGTTGCGTGCTAACCAGTTTGCAGAAAGACAATGCATGATGACAATCGAGCCATTTGCAGTGTAGGGATCCAAAATAAGGGAATAACGGTTAGTGCAAGGTAAAGCCACCAAAGTCCGATCAATGATAGTCCGAGGATATCAAAGAGGTAGATAGCTCTTCACTGTTCTCTGGTTGTGGAAGGATGATTCAGTTGCCTGATAACAGCTGGGAAGAAACTGTCCCTGAATCTGGTGGTGTGCGTTTTCTCACTTCTATACCTTTTACCCGATGGGAGAGGGGAGAAGAGAGAGAGGCCAGGGTGTGACGTCCTTGATTATGCTGCTAGCCTTGCCAAGGCAGTGTGAGGTATAAATGGCTCATTGATCGCGCGGGTCCTCGCAGCTCGGGTCCTCACCGCGCTAGACGTCTATATGGTTGGTCTTCGGATGCCGGGAGATATTGCCAATTCTTGAATGTCAAGTTGCCTCCATAAACTACCTGGCTGCAAATTATATTACTTTCAATTTCCAGGTCTTCCTTAAAAAAGCCCATGAAAACACCAAGGATGAAATAGTTAATTAACGTGAAAATATTTTTAAAAAAGAGGTATTGTTCACTTAAACTGGAATTGAGCAATAATATGGTAAAACTCCACAAGCATAAGAAATGTTGTCAATGCACAGAGGGGAAGTTATGACATGTGGTCAGTGTGTTAGTAATCACAGAGTGCAAGTTATCAAATGAGCTCAGGCGACAATTAGGACCTAGAGTCTTATTTGGAGAAATCACGCATCTGACACAGCGATAGAAAGAATATTTTAGTTTAGTTTAGTTTAGAGGTACAGCACAGAAACAGGCCCGTTGACCTACCGAGTCTACACTGACCAACAATCCCCACATATTAACACTACCCTGCACACACTAGAGACAATTTTTACATTAACACCACGCCAATTAACCTACATACCAGTGGGTCTTTGGAGTGTGGGAGGAAAGCAAAGATCTTGGAGAAAACCCATGCAGGTCACGGGGAGAAACTACAAACTCCGTACAGACAAGCACCCATAGTCAGGATCGAACCTGGGTCTCTCGCGCTGTAAGGTAGTAGCTCTACCGCTACGCCACCGTGACGCTTTTAAAAGAACATGGATAAAATGTATGAAAGAAGCAACATGTAATGGGCAGTAAGAGAAAGTAATTGGCCTAAAAAAAAAGATGAACATTTACGTGACACCTTTCATATCCTTCGATGTTTCCTTGACTTCCTGTACAGTTATCTCCCATAAACTATAATGAGTTAATGGCACTTTTTTAATGATGTTCTTTAAGGAGTAAAATATTGACTGGTAAACTGAGAACATCTTCCCTCTTTATTGAAATAACATCATGAGATAATTTACATTCATCTTACAGAATTAATGGATATTTGGTTTAATGTCTCATCCAAATTTTTGTAACTCTAATAGTTTAGCACTTAATCTGGATTTTGTACTTGGATCTCTGGAGTGGGACTTACCCCCTATGCAAACTGACACAGAGATCAAAGTGACATCAGCTGAATGCTTAAGAAGTAACTGCAGATGCTGGTTTAAACCAAAGATAGACACACAATGTTGGAGTAACTCAGCAGGACAGGCAGCATCTCTGGAGAGAAGGAATGTATGACGTTTTGGGTCTGAAGAAGGGTCTCGACCCGAAACCCATTCCTCCTCTCCAGTGAAGCTGCCTGTCCTGCTGAGTTACTCCAACATTTTGTGTCTATCAACTAAATGCTTGTTGCTTCTGGGAGTACATTGCCTCTCCAGACATCAAAATGTATGATTCCTAAGTTGGAAAATTAATGGCTCTGCGTTAAGAATGCCCCGCAATTACAATTAAAACACAAAGTACTTGTGCTATAACTCCAGGATAAGCACTCAACTAAGAAAACCAAGCCCAAAACCAAAGTATTATCTAACTAAATGCACCAATTTCCAATAAATTACATCATATGCAAAACAAAAAACAGCTACCTATATATGAATTCTCAAAAGAAGACAAATCCAGTAGATGCAAGTTATCATTGGGGTTATGGGGCCAAGGAAAGAGCGTTCACGTCGCGGCCCTGTTTCAACCAATCTTTCCACCACCACGCACAAGAAGCACAAGAAGCGCAAGACAGACACCATTGTGCAGATGCCGAGAAGTGTGTTCAGTTTCGTTGAGTTAGGCCCATGACATGTCGGGAAGGCTCACAGTTGGTTCTCCCATCCCCCCTCGATACCTGCACGCACCACCTACTAAATAAAGGAAGCTGCACCCAAGTAGCTCACTCTGACAAATTCTAAACACCTGCATCCTATCTTCCACTAATCCTTGCCCATCATTAAGCTTATAACATCACAAATATCACTCTTGCATAAGACCAGGATACACTTGCACAGACTACAATTAGAAAGAAATACACATACTCCATGTCATATGTTTCTTTTCAGCCCACAACTGACACCTTTTCTTCTCCTCCAAATCCACCTACTGCCTTGCTCTGCTGCCTCTGACATTTGCTTTGCAGCCTGACACAAACTCTGTCTGTGAATTCCTAGCTCTCCAAATAGCAACGTGGTCGATCTCGCTATGAAACCTCTACAACCCAGCTCTGCCGGACGTACTCTTGCACTCCATCCTCGCTGCTCAACTTCGGCTGACAAATCTACATATCTAAGCCCTTTCCTTTCATAAGCATCATCCATTAAGTTCTCCCAAGGCACCATCAGTTCTATAAAATACACTATCCGCTGACTAACTGACGATAATGGTATCCTGTCTGAGTTCTTGAGGTACCTCTGCGTTTTATATGAGTGTAAGCTCCATATGCTTTCATGTTATGTAACAATCTTCCCTGATAAAACTGAGACTGAGAAGTGGCTTGCTCAGAAAGTTTGCTTCCATCAATCTACAAAGGAAAAACTCAGTCACGACCTCCCTTAAAAGCTTTCTTGTGTCAAGTAGATGTATTTCAGAAATGAATTCTGGTACATACAGTATTGACCTCAATTGCCTGTCATCGTAAATGCGGTATTTAGATAAAAAGCATTGCAGAAAATTCACCCTGTTGGATGAAACTGAAGTTGATCTGCACTTCAGTCTGTCTGGAAACCCACATATTTGTGTGACAAGTGGAGTTCCCTCCGCTGAACTGTTATCATGTTCAAATTGTAAATCTCATGGCAACTAATGGAATGCTAACAATGGATGTTGTTGTATCAGGGGTTTGTGGTTTGGTGGAAGTTACCTCCAGAACACTCAGTTTGCCAGACATGCATAACTTAACTTCCACTATTTAGAAAGCTGTAAATTCCAAGCAAAGGGAACTAATACAGCAGACAGTAAAGAAAGCCATAAACCTTCACTGATGCTATCACTAGATTTAGGACCGAGGGGCTTTCATTTTCCCTCTGATCTCAAGCAAAATAATACTTTATCTGTGATGGAAGCTTGGGAAAGCAAAGAATACAAACAGAACAGAAAGTGGTTTTTTACTATGAAGCCAGCAGAAATATTATTTAATGTTTTTCAATTTGTTGGAGTGTTTTTCAAGAGTATTTTTATGTTTCTTCCCACTGAGTTCTCGACATTGACAATATTTCAGTCCCATGGACATCACTGCATATTAACTATTGCAACAGATATGTCTTCAGATTGTATTTTTCTCTCAAAAACACTGTCTGCATTGGATGTTATATGAACTTGTCTATTTCATACAGCTGAGATTTGTCCGTTTCTGGCAGAATTGCCAGATAGAGAATTATATAGTAAATCTGCCATTCTGAGCCAATTCTTATCAGTGCATTTGGCACAGTAACTTTGCATTTGTGAAAAATTACCCGTGGAAATTGGGATGAGGCCTAAACATACTCGATTCCCACCTCTTTCTCAACCCCCGGCTCCATGGAGGACCAGCAAATGTAGGGATCATGGCATTTGGTGGAATTCCTTAAGCTATACGTTAAACAGAGTTAGTTGCTCGACATGTTTGTGCCTCTCTGAAGTATTGCAAATTATTCAAAATCCTTTACATTGTAAAAAGCTAGGCTTTTGCAACTGGAGTGAAATTGCCATACAAAAATAAGTTAATTTAAAAAAAAGACTTTTTCTTTCCAAAATAGCATTGTGCCAGTGTTCACCTTCCACATTCAATGCAATGAGAGAGATGCCAAGGACACAGCATAAATGGAGGATGTGCTTGTCCTGGTGTTTCAAATGTTTTTTGACCCAGATATCCAGGATTAGTTACATTCAGGAGTGGACGGATATCATTCTCTCCCCAGGACAGCAACTCGTGACTTCTTCAAGATGCTGAAGGCAAACATTTAAGACAAATTAAAAATAAATGTAATCTCATTTATTGGGAATCTACACGACTAAATTTGAATCTTGGTGGAAATTGTAGGCAATTGACTGCCTTTCATAAACACCAACTATCAATTGAAGTCAAAAGTGATGGACAAAGATCCTCTGGATCCGATATTATTTAAAATTGTTTAATTAACATGCAAGTATTTGGTGAGATAACAGTATTTTCAGAACTATAAGACGCAGGGATGTAATTTACTCTTGTAGCATTTTTTAAATTCAAGTTAACATATAACTTTTGATGCAATTTCAAGTCTCCGTTTGTTTAGTTGATAACTCTGTGGGCACAATCTGACAAGTCCCAGTTATCAGCCTCTCCAATCATGGAACATTATTTGCTACAATTCACCATCTTACTATTCACTATTTTTTGTCATAATTTAACTTCTTCTTTCTCATTATCTTTTTTGTGGACATCTGTTCTATTACTCAGTGGCACGACTACCATTTCTGACATGTGGAACTCTGTGACCAATGCCAAACATCATTCAAAACAGACACGTCCAAAATGCAGTTGGAAAATGTGAAGTAGGATAAATAAGGAGTTATAAGGCTGTGGACTACAGTAAACCCTAGTTGTTGGCATAATGTCATAATGCTGGTTACAATGCAAAATGCTGGTCGGGTGGGATTGTAGAAGACAGCAACTTCAGAAACTTAAGTCAGGGTTGTATGGATTTACAAGGCTTGAATTGATAAATGCCACATGTGTGCTTATCTTCAATGGTATTCAGATTCATGTCTTAAGCATGAATGCAGATCACACGTCATATTTAATGCTTAGCAGTGGAAATAGAGAAAGTGTCCTTAAAATAATATCCCTGTCTCATGCGTCTACGAGTTCACCATTAAAATCAGATGATCGCTGGCAAAAGATGAAGACCACATAGAAACATAGAAACATAGAAAATAGGTGCAGGAGTAGGCCATTCGGCCCTTCGAGCCTGCACCGCCATTCAATATGATCATGGCTGATCATCCAACTCAGTATCCCGTGCCTGCCTTCTCTCCATACCCCCTGATCCCTTTAGCCACAAGGGCCACATCTAACTCCCTCTTAAATATAGCCAATGAACTGGCCTCAACTACCTTCTGTGACAGAGTTCCAGAGATTCACCACTCTCTGTGTGAAAAATGTTTTTCTCATCTTGGTCCTAAAGGATTCCCCCTCTATCCTTAAGCTGTGACCCCTTGTCCTGGACTTCCCCAACATCGGGAACAATCTTCCTGCATCTAGCCTGTCCAACCCCTTAAGAATTTTGTAAGTTTCTATAAGATCCCCCCTCAATCTCCTAAATTATAGAGAGTACAAGCCGAGTCTGTCCAGTCTTTCCTCATATGAAAGTCCTGACATCCCAGGTATCAGTCTGGTGATTCTCTGCACTCCTTCTATGGCAATAATGTCCTTCCTCGGATTTGGAGACCAAAACTGTACGCAATACTCCAGATGTGGTCTCACCAAGACCCTGTACAACTGCAGTAGAACCTCCCTGCTCCTATACTCGTCCTTTTGCTATGAATGCTAACATACAATTCGCTTTCTTCACTGCCTGCTGCACCTGCATGCCTACTTTCAATGACTGGTGTACCATGACACCCAGGTCTCGTTGCATCTCCCCTTTTCCTAATCGGCCACCATGAATGGATACAATTCAGAAAGTAAAGATACTGCAGATACTGGTTTCCAAAGAAAGACACAAACTGCTGAAGTAACTCATTTGGTCAGGCAGCATCTCTGGAGAACATGGATAGGTGACGTTTCTGGACAGGACCACATTGTTAGGGAGCATTTGTGGGTAATGTTTTCTTGTAGAGCTAGAAACAGCAGTAATGTTCATCACTTGCCTCAAACTCTTTTCCCTTCTATTCTATGTGAAAAGACTCTGAATGTGACTTACCTGATGTCTAAACCCTTTGACCAGCCTGAATTTCACTCTTGCCCTTCTAACTGGTTGTTCGTTAAAACTGTGAAAAAGGCAGCTAACTTGCCTGGGCTCTCAATTTTCTTTAGTCAGGGGATGGTGAATTTGTGGATTTTTTTGCCACAGAAGGTTGTGGAGGCTATGTCATTGGATATTTTTACAGCGGTGATTGATAGATTCTTGATTATTACAGGTGGCAGGGGTCATGGGGAGGAGGCAGGACAATGGGGTTGAGAGTGAAAGAAAGATCTGTCATGAATTCCAAAGTAGACTTGATGGGCTGAACAGCCTAATTCTACTCCAATAATTTTTGAACTTACAAGGCTCTAGCTCTCTTCCTCCTGCCCTAACCTTACCACCCCACCCACAACCTGTTAGGGAGGTGACAAATAATCACGTGGATTTAGCTCAGATCAAGGGGTGCATAAATCATATTCTTAATCATAACTTCTGTTTCAAAAGCAGGATTAAAATTGGAGCTGAAAACAAGCTCTTGTTTTGACTCTGAGCCAGGGAAAGAAATGTCAAACTTAACAGTTTATGATTGAAATGATTTGGGTTGGAACTGCTCTCAATTACTGATCCATGTTTTCAGATCGTTAGATATAATGTTCATTCAAGTTAAATGAAAACAAAGGCTGTGGTATGGCAATGAAAACAGAACTGTGTTTGCAAAGTAGCTGTTTATCATGAACGAATCATGCTGTGATGTCAAGTGTCCCACTTGATTATCCTCAAATTTAGTTCTTAGAGTCATAGAGCCTTACAGTGTGGAAACAGGCCCTTCGGCCCAACTTGCCCACACCAGCCAACATGTCCCATCTACACTGGTCCCACCTACCTGTGTTTGGCCCATAACCCTCTAAACCTGTCCTATCCATGTACATGTCTAAATGTGTCTTAAATGTTGCAATAGTGCCTGCAAAGGTACTATCTTTTTAGTTCTTAGTGGTAAATATCATTTGTCATTTAAGGCACCCGTTTAAAGAAATAAATATTTTTATTTGTGTAGTGCCCTTTCAGAGAGTTAAGAACATTTTTTTAAATATATATATTTTTAATTTAGAGATATAGCATGGAAACAGGCCTTTTGACCCACCGAGTCCACACCGAACAGCAATCTCCGCACACTAACATTTCCCCACACACACTAGGGTCAATTTTACATTTATACATTTTTACCAGAGCCAATTAGCCTACAAACCTGTAGGTTTGCAGACAACTGCAGACACTGATTTAAATGGAAGATAGACACAAAATGCTGGAATAACTCAGCGGGTCAGGCAGCATCTCTGGAGGGAAGGAATAGGTAATATTTCGGGTTGAGACTGAAGTCTGAAGAAGGGTCTCGACCCTAAATGTCAACCATTCCTTCTCTCCAGAGATGCTGCCTGTCCCGCTGAGTTACTCCAGCATTTTGTGTCAACCTACAAACCTGTACGTCTTCGGAGTGTGGGAGGAAACCAAAGATCTCGGCGAAAACCCATGCAGGTCACGGGGAGAACGTACAAACTCTGTAAGACAAGCACCTGTGGTCTGGATCGAACCCGGATCTCTGGCGCTATAAGGCAGCAAATCTACCACTGCACCACCATGCCGTAATACCTTTACAAGTATAGTTACTGCTGTGACATAGTAACCACACTCCAAGTAGGAGGTTCCACAAACACTGATGTGATACTGACCAAATAACACATTTTTTGATGCTTTGATGGACAAACAATGGCAGTACAACTTGACAAAAATATCGCTTTGCCTTCACAATAGTGTCTTCAAAGGAGAGCCGACATTGTCTTTGTTTTAACATTTCCTTTGAAGGGCAGGTTCTCCAACAGAAGGTTATGATGCCAGAGAAGAAGCAGGAGCAACTGCCTTCAGTTCAATGCTGTACATGAAGCCCTAGTAAAATTAATGTCAATTTGATGATTATACCACTGATGATTGAATAATTGATAACTGATCATTGATGATTGAACTACTATCTATTTCTTTGGTGACCCTCGGACCATCCTTGATCAGACTTTGCCAGCTTTACCTTGCATTAAATGTTATTGAGGTCATAAGGTCATAAGTGATAGGAGTAGAATTAGGCCATTCGGCCCATGAAGTCTACTCTGCCATTCAATCATGGCTGATCTATCGCTCCCTTCTAATCCCATTCTCCTGCCTTTTCCCCATAACCCCTGCCACCCGTGCTAATCAATGATTCCCGTATCATGTATCTATGCACTGCAAATGGCTCAGAGAAACAGAGAAACATAGAAAATAGGTGCAGGAGGAGGCCATTCGGCCCTTTGAGCCAGCACCGCCATTCATTGTGATCATGGCTGATCGTCCCCTATCAATAACCCGTGCCTGCCTTCTCCCCATATCCCTTGACTCCACTAGCCCCTAGAGCTCTATCTAACTCTCTCTTAAATTCATCCAGTGACTTGGCCTCCACTGCCCTCCGTGGCAGGGAATTCCATAAATTCACAACTCTCTGGGTGAAAAAGTTTTTTCTCACCTCAGTCTTAAATGACCTCCCCTTTATTCTAAGAATTTATTCTAAGAGTTATTCTAAGAATTTAGGCTCGATTGTAATCATGTATTATCTTTCTGCTCACTGGTTAGCATGCAACAAACATTTTTCACTGTACCTTAGTACGCGTGACAATAAACTAAACTGCACTAAATTATAATGAGAAAATTCCTCCAGTGAAGGGATTACTGCTGGAGAGGTTGTTCATGGTTTCTGGAGAATATTAACCAAATTTAACATCAACAATGATTTAGGTGGTCCCCCATGGGGAAATTAACTCAACCATGCATGGCAGTGCATTAAATGCAATAACTGAACAACTACAGCTTACTTCTTCACTCCTCAAAGCCATTTGTTCTTCAATAAAGCTCAAAAGTGAATATCCCTAAATTGGGTCAATGCGTTGGGGATTGTAGCAGAAACAACTCATGAGAAAAGGATACATAAGGAACTGAAGATACTGGAATCTTCAGCGAAACACCATGATGCCCCAAACACTGGGCACTGAATGGTGAATGAGGTCTGATTGACCTGGACGATGACACGTTGGCCTGGCTCGCCTCACCGGAGCTGCAGGTCTAAAAGACATACGACAGAAGAAGAAGAAGAAGAAAAAGTGCAGCAATAGAGCCATTGCCGCACAGTGCCAGACACCCAGACACACTCAATCCTGACTGTACAGAGTTTGTATGTTCTCCCTTTGACCGAGTGGGTTTTCTCCGGGTGCTCTGGTTTCCTGCGACATTCCAAAGATGTGCAGGTCTGCAGGTTGATTGGTTTTGGTAAATTGCTTTGTGTCTTTTCATCTCTGGTCTTTGTCCAACAATCTGCCAATCAGAAACATCCCTCTCTTATTACCTGCCAGTCTTTGTCCTGCCCCCACCTCTCTCATAGCTTTCTCCTCCCTATTGCAATCAGTCTGAACCAGGGTCCCGCCACCTAACCATGATCTCCACAGATGCGGCCAGACCCATCGAGTTACTCCAGCACTGTGTGACATGCGGTTTCAATAAACTGGGGGCGGGGGGGGGGGGGGTGCTCAAGGGAGGCATAAACTATAATAGTAAGATTAAACGAGAACTTACCAGTTTGAAGTTTGATCTGTATTTTATGAGGATTACGATGAGGGATTATGTGAAGAACCCACTCGGCGCGCAGGCGCGGCATACTTCCAAGCAGCGGTGTGGAATCACAGATAGACACAGTTATTTGAAGTAAATATAGTAAAGATAAGGAGACATCAATTTATTAGTTTGATCCATATAATGAGGGTGGGAGCGGAGGGCACGTAATCCCTCATCGTAACTCCTCATAAAATACAGATCAAACTTCAAACTGGTAAGTTCTCGTTTAATCTTACTATTTTACTTCGGAGTCACGTGAGTGACTACGTGAAGATTTCAAAGCTCTGTGATTTCAAACCGTGTAACAGTTTCATTTCACTCACTGCCGAAGTTCTTGAGGGAGGAAGTGTTATCGTAAACACAATGGTATTTTTTAAACAATAACAACAAAGAATTAAATTGCTCCCCTGGGCTTAAATTAAATATTTGCAGTTCGTAAATCTTTACTGCAAATAAACCAGGTTTTGCCAACGGCTTATTATAAAATTTCTGAACGGTCTTCCCCCCCCCCCCCCCCCCCCCCACCATCCTGCTGTAGCCAGGATGTGGTCTATAGGCATGTCCATTCTTTAGCCGTCGACATGGATGCTGCCCTGGTGGAATAAAATTTGTACATGTTAGTGTTTATCCCAGCAGTTTCTAGCAACTGCTTGAGCCATCTCGCAATGGTTTGGCTCGTCACCCGACCATAAGGTTTTTGTGACTGACCCACAAGGCTTTTCATCTCCCTCGAATATTTTGCTTGTGTCTATGTAGGATAGTAGGTGGGTCATGGCACATAACCGTGGTTCTGGTGGGTAAGCCACGACTGGATTAGGTGTTCCTGGTCTGCTCTGTTTGATCAGTCGCTGGATAACGACAGATCTGGTCTGGAGCTGTGATCATGTTGTCCAGTCGCAATAGGTGTAGTGACTGGACCCTCTGAGCGGATACAAGTGCCATCAACATGAGCGTCTTTAGTGTAGCTTGCTCGAGGCCGAGGGATCTGGCTGGTGGCCATTCCCTGAGATATGTCAGGACCACACTGATATCCCAAATATGGGTATACCTGGGCTTAGGGCTTGATATTGTAAATGCCCTTCATCAGTTTTACCACCAGTGGATGGGATCCCATCGCCTGTTGTCCTGGCGCTGGTTTGAGATAAGTAGAAAGAGCACTCTGCGCTGTGTTGATGGCACTGTAGCTGATCCCTACATCGTGGTGTAGATAGGCCAGGAACTCCAGTATGTTGGTGGCTGTGGCTGTTGCGTATGTTGTCCCTGTTTCCTGGCAGTACTTCTCCCTTTTTTGATGCTGGTTAAGTACTGCCTCTTGGTGGATGTTCGAAGGGATGTCGACATGGTGGTGATGGTTTGTTTGGACAATCCCAGTTCCAGGTAAGGTCTGTTCAAACTTGCAACCCAGGCGTTTAATTTTCTCATGGCATGGGTGTTTAGTTTACCTGGTAGGTAAGTAGCTGATAGCCAAATATGTCTTTCGACACACCATTGCCAAATCATGTTGACCAATTTGTCGCATGATAATGATTTTATGCCACCCATATGGTTAATATAAGCCATCACCGTAGTATTTAACAATTTGTAACCGAACATGCAAGTGCTGCATATTAGATACATATGCTTTTAAACCATAAAAGGCGCCCAACATCTCTAGATAGTTAATGCCCAGTGTAAGTAGTAATGATGACTCTAGGTTAGTCCATCTACCACCTGTGCTGGATATGGAGTTAGTCGCTCCCCAGCCTTGAGCACTGGCATCTGTTTGAATAACTAAAGTAGGGTTAGTGATAAAGATAGGGCTGAAACTATGCCAAACGTTTTCTGCCCACCACTGTAGCTCTGATATTGCTTCAGTGGGTAATTTCATGACACGATCATAGTGACCTGTATGTCGTTTTATTGCCTGTACCTTTGCTCTCTGTAAATTTTTGATAGTGCAAAGGTCCGAATTGTGTAGCCGGGAATGCTGCTACCATTCCCCCAATTACTCTTGCTACTTGTCGAATAGTTGGTCGCTCGTTGACCATTAAATTGTTGCATGATTGTGCTAATTCAACCATTTTTGCCTTTGGCAAGGTAACAGTCATATGGACTGAGTTAATTGTGAAGCCCAGGTAGTCCATGATAGTGGATGGCTTCAACTTAGATTTATCTGGATGTAGGACGAACCCCAGAGTTCCGAGGAGCTGTTTTGTAGCTGATACTGCTGCCACAGCCAATTCCATCGTTTTCCCTACTATCAGAATATCATCCAGATATGCCATGACAATATGTTTTTGTTTTCTTAGTATTGCCATGGCTGGGTTCATTATTTTGGTGAATAATCTTGGGCTGAAGTTAGCCCATTGGGCAATGCTTTGTACCATCCAGATAAATTTTAGGTATCTGCGATGATCCTTGTATATGGGTACTAGATAGTAAGCATCTTTAAGATCAATGCTTGCCATGAAGTGTCCTTTGGAATTCAGTTGTTTGGCAGTAACAAATGTCTCCATTTTGAAATGTATATACTTAACAAATTTATTTAGTGATGTTAAGTCAATGATGATGCGACAGCCACCATCTTTTTTGGTTTTAGTGAATATATTCGATACAAATTCCAAAGGTTCATGTTTGGTCTTTTCGATGACCCCCTTTGTGATAAGTCTCACCAGTTCAGCTTGTTCCTCACGTTTCTCTTTGACGGAGGGAGAAATACCCTTTGGGGCCAATGTTGAACTGGCGGCGTTTTTTCTGACATGAATTGTATTTTATATCCACTAATGCTGTTGAGTATATACTTGTCACTCGTGACCATACCCCATGCTTCTTTAAACAAGTGTAATCTCCCCCCTGTTAATAAAGCACCCTTATTCTCTATATGCTGGTAGGAACCAGACCCACCTACCTTCATGGTTATTGGCGATTCTGTTTCTTCATTTTCCTGAAGGTTCTGTTCTGACGTGCTGGCGATGTTGGGGGGAGGCGCATTTTCCAGGGGGTCCGCTGCGGGCCCTGATCAAAAAAAGATCTTTGGGGATAATGTGCGGACCCCAAGCATTCACCAGTCCCATATTGCGGACGTCGACTGGTGGATGCCGTGGGGTGCTGCCGCTTGGGTATCGAAGGTCTTGGTTTGCTCGTCCCGGGGCCTGCCCTCATTAGGCCGAAGGTTTTTGATGCTTCCTCCATCTCCTTCAGTTTTTTATTGAGATCTTTCCTAAATAGCAGCGCGTCCGTCTCCGCAGCTGGGGCTTTACACAAGCCAGCAAATTTTGGATTGAGGGCAGGTCTTATGTTTCCCTCCGGAGATTGTTGATCTCAAATTGTGTGGTACACATTAATGCCAGCACATCCTGCTGGCAGGTATCCATCTCCGTGGTCTCCACGGAACGAGCAAAGGCTGTGATGGCTGACGTCAGGAGCCTTAGGATCCGCTGTAGCTTGAGTTCTTGGGTCCAGATGTGTGGCCCCACATGCCCCCAGATTTGGCTGTTGACACTTTTAACTTTGAGGGCCTCACAGTTTTCTGGTGCTGTGTGTTGTTTCAGCACCTCAGCGAGCACCTTTTCCAGTAATGGTTTATTGGATAGATGGATGATGCTGGCCGCCATTCTTGGTTCCAGCGGTGCTCCAGCCCGTGAGGTTGCTACAAAGCGGTCCACCACACCCAACAGCTCTTCCTGTTCCTGCACCCCTGGCATACTCCCGAATTCGTCTGCCTGCCCCTGTTCCAGACCAGCCCAGCCCTGGTCACCAATGCTAGCCTCCAGTAATGAGGGAGCAGAGGGAAGTGTACAGAACACTGTGGAGGGGGTGCCTGACCTCCCTCCGCGAGAGCGCTCTTTCTGCGCATCTCGCTGGAGCTGCTCCAATAGCTGTTGGATGCAGCTCAGGCGGCTGTCTCTCCTCCATTTAGGTGGAGACATGTCCCCGTCCGATGAATCGGACGCCACCGGCCGGATGCCTGTTCGGATGGCTAAACATCCAGCCCGCAGTTCAGGCACTAGCGGGACTGGGCTCGGCGCGGTGATGGGGATAGCGGAGCGCCCGGTAATTGTTCCTACCGCCTTCTTCTAGAGCTTTTGTGCCTTGTAGTAGCGAGAACGCCCCTCAAGCAACGCGTCTCCCAGGCACCTGCTCCGAGAGCTGCTCCAGCGGCTCAGGCGGCTCTCTCTCCCCCCGTGCGGGTGGAGAGATGTCCCGTCCGAAATCGGGAAAACACCTGCCGGATGCCTCTTCGGGTGGCTATGCACCCAGCCCGCTGCTCAGGTACTAGCGGGCTGGGCTCGGCACGGTGTCGGGGAATAGAGGAACACCGGGTAAACGCTCCTACCGCCTGTTGCTGTCCCTCTCCCCGACGGAAAACGTTCCTCTTCGAACGGGGGGCAGTTTTGGTCCAGAGCCTTTTTCTCTGCCTGTAAAACACAAGCAGAAAAAAGGCTCCACTGTAAAAGAAACCCGACCTCAGGGTACTCACCTGACGGTCCGTTTCATTCTGTAGCGGGAGCGCCTAACTCCCGCTGCTGCCGCTGTTGCACTGCTGGCGTAATGCCGCGCCTGCGCGCTGAGCGGGTTCTTCACGTAGTCACTCACGTGACTATGAAGTAAAATTAGCCCAAATGACATGTTTTATGGTGTATGTTTAAGAAGGAATTGCAGATGCTGGAAAAATCGAAGGTCGATAAAAATTCTGGAGAAACTCAGCGGGTGAGGCAGCATCTATGGAGTGAAGGAATGGGTGACGTTTCGGGTCGAGACCCGTCTGCAGATGGAAAAAAATTAATGGTGTAAATTCATTGTATTTCAGTGCAATAATGAAAATGAAAGGGGAAAAAGGCCATCTCCGATGCATTTAAAGTTCAGTTATCGTCAGTTCATGGAACAGCGCTTTATTAAAATTCCTAACCCCTTGATCTGTTCTGCAGATGGTACACATTTGGTGCGATTGGAAACTCTCAGACACACACTTTCATGGTAAAAATCTATTTGTTGTTCACCATCAAAGTGACATAAAAATAACCATCGCTAGGAATTAAAGGGCCTGTCCCACTTTGGCGATTTCTTCGGCGACTGTCGGCCACTGTCATAGTCGTAGCAGGTCGCTGAAAAAACGGTGACAGGACCCGCAACAACCGACGTCACCTGGTCACAACCTACGACAGCACCTACGTCATTGATGTCAATCCCACTGTCACCAAAAAATTTTGAACAAAAATTCAGCCACGACCAGAAAAACGCTACAACTCTTTGGGCAACTGAGGAGACTACTCACGACCATACATGCGACTACCGGCCTGTAGTCGCCTAAAAATGTGCCTAAGTGGGACAGGGCCTTAAGACATCAAAAATGAATTAACTGACTGATAATTTAAAGAAAACTACTGAAATAATAGGTTAGAAATGTCAAAGTTGAAGATTTATGATAGTTTTGTTTGCAAATGCAGGAAGCAACAGGGAGTGGTAGCAAATGCATATAAATGGCAAAACTCACAACAATTTGCGCACTACAAAGGCATTGTCTTAAGGGCCAAAATTGCTTTCAAGTGGTAGCATTTGACGTTAGGCAGAAGGGTCAGTAAATCGAAAGTTTTAGGAAGAAATTCAGTGTTTACTAGACTAAGTGGGACCCGTTGGGTCCCATGTTCACATGGGAGGGCTGGTCCCCCAACGCAATATTCCACTTCTCCACCAATTCCAATATTGGTGGCCAGTGTGGGGGTGGCTTTCTGGAGTGCTAGTATGGGTGTTGTGGACCAAAGGAACTGGTTTCCAGAGGGCTAGTATGGACATTGTGGGCCAAATTGATTCTTGGGCTGGCAGCTCAGTCACTCAAGCCTGGTGGGCTGGCAGCTCAGTCACTCAGGCCTGGTGGGCTGGCAGCACAGTCACTCAGGCCTGGTGGGCTGGCAACTCAGTCACTCAGGCCAGGTGGGCTGGCAGCACAGTCACTCAGGCCTGGTGGGCTGGCAGCTCAGTCATACAGGCCTGGTTGGCTGGCAGCTCAGAAACTGCCAGAAATTCTGCCCAAAACTGTGAGAGAGAAGGGGGTGAGGGTGGAGAATCAATTTTAGAAATTTTTCATCTTTTTCTGCAGATCACAGCAATGAAGGAGTAAAGTCTATCCTGGCCTGAATCTCACAGGGAGCCAATGAAGGGAGGGAGAAAAATACTGGGGTGAGGTTTAATACTTGCAGGGGGAATTCTCACTGATGGGCTGAAGGGAATCCTCTTGGGCTAGTACAGGCCTGATGAGCCGAGGGGGGTATTTTAAAAAAAAATGAGTGAAATCTCAGTGAAAGGCACTTTTTCTGGACTTTTCCTGGCCTGGCACGGGACTTTTGGGCCAAAATGCTCAACCTGGACTAATACGGGCAGTTTGGGCAAAAGGGGCTGGTCTTTCAGCTAATAGGGGCCTTGTGGGCCGAAAATAGTGGTTTCAGTCAGGCCAAACATCTCTTTTCATTTCATTTCCATTTCCATTGCAGTTTCAAGCACAGGGCAGGACAAACTGCTCATTGCATTTTCATTTAATTTCCATTTCCATTGCAGTTTCAAGCACAGGGCAGGCCGAACAGCTCATTACATTTCCATTTCATTTACATTTCCACTGCAGTTTCAAGCACAGGGCAGGCCACACAGCTCTTTGTGTTTTCATTTCATTTCCATTTGCACTGCAATTTCAAGTACAGGGCAGGCCAAATAGCTCATTGCATTTACAACAGACAATAGACAATAGGTGCAGGAGTAGGCCATTCGACCCTTCGAGCCAGCACTGCCATTCAATGTGATCATGGCTGATCATCCCTATTCCTGCCTTCTCCCCATATCCCCTCACTCCGCTATCTTTAAGAGTCCTATCTAGCTCTCTCTTGATAGTATCCAGAGAACCGGCCTCCACCACCCTCTGAAGCAGAGAATTCCACACTCACAATTCTCTGTGAGAAAAGGTGTTTCCTCGTCTCTGTTCTAAATGTCTTACCTCTTATTCTTAAACTATGACCCCTGGTTCTGGACTCCCCCAACATCGGGAACATGTTTCCTGCCTCTAGCGTGACCAAACCCTTAACAATCTTATATGTTTCAATAAGATACCCTCTCATCCTTCTAAACTCCAGAGTGTACAAGCCCAGCTGCTCCATTCTCTCAGCATATGACAGTCCTGCCATCCCGGGAATTAACCTTGTAAACCTACGCTGCACTCCCTCAATAGCAAGAATGTCCTTCCTCAAATTAGGGACCAAAACTGCACACAATACTCCAGGTGTGGTCTCACTAGGACCCTGTACAACTACGGAAGGACCTCTTTGCTCCTTTACTCAACCCCTCTTCTTATAAAGGCCAACATGTCATTCACTTTCTTCACTGCCTGCTGTACCTGCATGCTTACTTTCAAGGACCCCCAGATCCCGTTGTACTTCCCCTTTTTCCAACTTGACGCCGTTTAGATAGTAATCGGCCTTCCTGTTTTTACTACCAAAGTGGATAACCTCACATTTATCCACATTAAACTGCATCTGCCATGCATCTGTCCACTCCCCCAACCTGTCCAACTCACCCTGCATTCTCATAGCATCCTCCTCACAGTTCACACTGCCACCCAGCTTTGTGTCATCTGCAAATTTGCTAATGCTTCTTTGAATCCCTTCATCCAAATCATTGATGTGTATTGTAAATAGCTGCGGTCCCAGCACCGAGCCTTGCGGTACCCCACTAATCACTGCCTGCCATTCTGAAAAGGACCCTTAATCCCTCCTCTTTGTTTCCTGTCTGTCAACCAATTTTCTATCCATGTCAGCACTCTACCCACAATACCATGTTCCCTAATTTTGCCCAACAATCTCCTATGTGGGACCTTATCAAATGCTTTCTGAAACTTCAGGCACACTACGTCCACTGGCTCTCCCTTGTTCATTTTCTTAGTTACATCCTCATAAAATTCCGGAAGATTAGTCAAGCATGATTTCCCCTTCGTAAATCCATGCTGACTCAGACCGATCCTGTTACTGCTATCCAAATGTGCTGCTATTTCATCTTTTATAATTGACTCCAGCATCTTCCCCACCACCGATGTCAGGCTAACTGGTCTATAATTACCTGTTTTCTCTCTCCTACCTTTCTTAAAAATTGGGATAACATTAGCTACCCTCCAATCCACAGGAACTGATCCTGAGTCTATAGAACATTGGAAAATTATCACCAATGCATCCACGATTTCTAGCGCCACTTTTTTAAGTACCCTGGGATGCAGACCATCAGGCCCTGGCAATTTATCAGCCTTCAGTCCCATCAATCTGCCCAACACCATTTCATTCCTAATGTGGATTTCCTTCAGTTCCTCCGTCACTCCAGATCCTCTGGCCGTTACTATATCAGGAAGATTGTTTCTGTCCTCCTTAGTGAAGACCGATCCAAAGTAACTGTTTTTACCATTGCAGTTTCAAGCACAGGGCAGGCCAAACAACTCATTTCATTTTCATTAAGGGCTAACAAATCACATATTGCAAGTACATTGCAGACTCACTGTTCAGTTGATTCACAACTTTGAATCACAGTTGTGGCCTCTCCCTCATGATCTTCCAGAGTGGCATCTAGGATGTTATAGTCCTGCCACCCCGGAAGGGGCGTTACCTTCATCATGGTGATTGACAGGCAAGAGGACCAATCAGCTGATCTCAAGATTTTTTAAACACTCATAACCTTTTTATTTTTCATCAATCGGAAAAATCCTCAGGCCTGCCTCAGCGGAGGAGGACTGTGAATAATATGGCCAAACTATCATAGCGATATGGGGTAGCGTTTTTCCTAAAATCAATATACAGCGCTGATAGGAAGTGGTCAAGATTAGACTTTTAGTTATATAGATGCTCAACACCTACATATGAAGGTAAGTATTTTCAACTTTAAAATTGCAACTCCTATAAAATAAACCCATGTACCTATAGAATATAGCTTCATTCAGCCATTACATGCGGCTATTTGTCATGCCGAAATCAGGAGCATCTTCCTGCTCTAGTTTCTTAAACCACATGTTGCTCTACACCTTTCACCCTCATGCACATTTTTATTGGTTTTATGTCTGCTACAAAGTGATCAGTTATCTTCTACACACCAGTTAATTTTAATTACATTCTAAATCCAATAATTTTCCAGCTAACCCAATTGTTTCCTCTTTTGCTCGTAACCATTATTTTGTGTCGGTCTTCATACTTTCAATATCTCATTCCCCTAATTTTATTTAAAACTTGCTTAGCAGCCTCAACTTGACACAATGATTAAGGGTGTAACAATTCAACGACCTCCACAAACATTTGTCCCATGCGATGTTTCCTTTATGCTGTGGGTCCACTCTTCATTTACATCTCAATAAAACATGTGGTTTGAATTATACATCTCCACAATACATGCATATTATTTGTCATGATCATAAATTTTTAGAGGCATTCCATGAAAAGACTAACATGGTGATACATAATAACATTGATGACTATCATTCAATTTATTATAAAATGTTAACATTCATCATACAAAGACGGGAAACCATCATTAGATTTAGCGTTAATGGACAAAATGAGTTGCTGCTTGTGCTGTATTTTAATGTAATATTATGGACCATAATTTGCTGTTGGAGTAAATCGAACAGCATCTGTCATTAGTTAGACTTTCTGTTGCATAATGAGGTTTTTAAGTGTCTTTACATGTGACAAGTTAATGAAAGTGTGAGTTGATATGACAGCAAGCAAAGCTCGTCATTATGACACAAGGGAGAGCGTATATCTCTTTAACAAATCAAATTTCTGAACAGGGGAAGAACTGAGAATGAAGTGTAGAGTAAAATGAGTGAATTCAATTCTAAGACAGATCTAGAAGTAAACAGGAGAAAAAGATTTTGGAATGTAGATAAAATAAAAATAAAAAGAAAGTTTAAAAAAAAACAGATGTTGACATTTTAAAAAATGTAGACTTTAGACTTTAGAAAAACAGTATGGAAACAGGCCGACCAAGTCCGCGCCGACCAGCGATCACCCCGTACGCTAGTACACTACACACTAGGGACAGTTTGGTGAAATTTACAATTTTGTCGAAGTCAATTAACCTAAAAACCTGTATGCCTTTGGAGTGTGGTAGGAAACCGGAGCACCCGGAGAATACCCACGTGGACAAAGAAAGAATGTACAAACACCATACAAACAGCACCCGTAGTCAGGATCAAACCCGTGTCTCTGGTGCAGTGCCGTCCTAAAAACCCCAGCTACAATGAAAACATGAAGGAATTAAATTCTGCCCTTGAAAAAGTTATCAGAGATCTTGAATAGTGGTTTTTCACATATATTATTTCAAAGTCATTTACACAGAAATGGACAAGATTTAACTTTCAGTAGTAAGTTATATACACTTTCACTGTAAAAGCACAACAATTCTGTGTTGTTCAGTGCTTTTCAGTTGAAAACAGAAACTGATATTGGTTGACAATGCAACTCAAGAGCACCGAATAGTTGGTGCGGGGAATAGTAAAAAGGTAAGCTAGTTTATTTTGTGTGGTTCTGAGCGGTAGCTCATTTATAAACTCGAATGATAGTACCATGTTTCTAAGGTTTATCTTCGTTAAGTTAACTCTTGTTTTCTGCTCTTTTTAATTTGTGTTCACAAACATGCACATTTGCATGAAAGATTCGACTGACCGAACTGCTCAGAACACATTTAATCAGATTTGGGTGTGAGCATCAAGTGACTGTGCTTGTCTTTGCTCAGAAACATCACATTGAATCTTGCACGGTGACTTTGCAGCAGAATGTCCAAACTCCAATGTATCCTCAATAGGCAGCCTGGAAGTAATATGAACAGGGCAATTATTGTACATGATTATCATGCCATTAGTTCGGGTGTTAGAGGTTTTGGAGAGAAGGCAGGAGAATGGGGTTGAGAGGGGAAGATTGATTTGCCATGATTAAATGGCGGAGTAGACTTGATGGGCTGAATGGCCTAATTCTGCTGTAAAAACACATGAACTTATGAAGGACAAGAAACCATTAGCCTTGTTAACCAAACAGATTACAAAATTGTTTTTGGACCAGAGAGTTTTGAACAAGGTGAATTATTCTTATAATTCACCTCTTCTTGTCCAATAACAATGTGGAATCTGTTATAAGAAAAATTCCCCATTGACCAAATAATGTTACCATTTCAGTACTAGATAGATTGTTTGGCCGAAACTAAAGCTGATCAGACCATTAAATGAAATGAACACTTTTTTCTGCTGAGCCCATATCTATCTATTCTGTCAAGTAGACAAATGGTGAAAGTTTATTTTCATACAGCTACAGCGTACAGCATATCTTGGAGACAGCATCTGGGTGTTCATGTATAATTATTTATACGCATGTGCCAGAATTTACAGTCTGGTTTGCACTGAATAATGGTGACGGTTATTTCCATGGCCTTCCATGTCCTGGTAAAACTAAAGGATGAATTTTCATTTGAACAGATCTGAACCCTCGCCCCATACAAAAGGCACTTCCCAAATTCCACTTATATACTGACCGTTGGATTGAAATGAGTACTCTTTCTCGTGAATGCAAAGCCATGTTGAACCTAATCTTGAAGATTAAACAAATCTAGTATTAGCAAATTGGCTACCTGCCTTACATTCCACCAGATATTATTTTCCATTGGAAACTGAAGTGGTTAATATACAATGAATGAGCACTCTACAAATTCTTTACATGTGGAGTTCCAGCCCTTGCATTATATAAAAGTAACATCCCCAATAGAATAACCTTGGGCAAACTATTTGATCAACTTAACATTGGCGAATACTTTCAATGTATATATGACTACGATACTGTATAGTATATGAGGGTTTTTTCTTTTTCTTTTTCTTTTTTTCTTTTTTGTATGGCTTTGTAAATATTTGATTAGTGTTTAAATGTAAATAATTTGGTGTACATATAGTGGCTGGTGTACATATGGTGTACATATAGCTGCTAAATTTGTATAAGATAATTACAAGCAGTTGAATAAGGGGTGGGAATTAATAAGCTTTGGCTTCTTCCTGCTCCTTTTCGGACACATACGATTTCATTTATTTATAGATATTGTTTATGACACTTTATAAATATTTTTGTTTTGTTTTTTGTATGCTGTTTCACACTTGCTTTTTATTTCTTTTATTCTGTTCGAAAAAAAATAAATAAATAAAAATAAACAAATAAATGTGATAAAATGATAAAGAGCTAACAGCAGCTTTCTTATCTTAAGCTCGTACCAATATTGAGGAAGCTGGCTGGTATAAACGAGATGACACTTTCTTTAGGCAGGTTAGATTTCTGGGGCTAGGCTAAATGTTCAGGGAGGAAAAAGCATGAATTGGGAGTTTGCGAGAGAGTGAAACAATCGGTACAGTGCAGGCTACGTACAGTTCTAAGTACAGTCTTGAGAAGCGAAGAGTGATACCATCAGGACTGGAGGTTATGCAAATTCATTGGCAATTATTTGCTAGAGATCTGGTTGGGAGCGGAGTGGTAGAGATGTAGCTACAGTGTCAAATGGCAGATAATCTAGCTGTTTACAACATGAGTGGCCAGAGAGATATCAATATTCAGACACATTTGGGCGGCACAGTGGCACAGCGGTAGAGTTGCTGCTTTACAGCGCTAGAGACCCGAGTTCGATCCTGTATACAGATGCTGTCTGTACAGAGTTTTTTATATTCTCCCTATAACCCTGCGGGTTTTCACTGGGTGCTCCAGTTTCCCCCCACATTTCAAAGATGTGCAGGTTTGTAGATTACTTGGCTTCTGTAAATTGCCCCTAGGATAGAACTAGTGTATGGGTGATTGTTGCTCGGCGCAGACTTGGTGGGCCTTTGGGCCTATTTCCCCTCTATATCTTTAAACTAAACTAACCTAAATTGCACCAAACCCACCTGGCAGTATTCTATGACCAGTAGGGGACTTAGTTTAGTTTAGTTTATTGTCATATGCACCAAGGAAAAGCTTTTGTTGCATGCTAAAAAGTCAGCTAAAAGACTATACATGATGACAATCGAGCCATCCACAGTGTAGATAAATGATAAAGTGAATAACGTTTAGTGCAAGGTAAATTCCAGTAAAGTCCGATTAATGATAGTCTCCAATGAGGTAGATAGAAGCTGAGGACTACTCTCTATTTGTTGATAGGATGGTTCAGTTGCCCGAAAACAGAAGCTGTCCCTGAATCTCCAGGTATGTATTTTCACACTTCTGTACTTCTTGCCTGATTGGGAATGGGAGAAAGGGGAGAGGAAAAGGAGAAGAGATACTACCAGCAGGAGGCCTCTGCTGCGGCACAAAGAAAAGGTTCTAAGCACATAGGTGGTTGGTTGTGAGTGAAAATGGAGGTGAAGGTTGCTGCTGGTCTGGGGTGGAGAAACATTGATGACTCCATGACACACTGGTCAACCTGAGGAGTACCTACAGCAACAGACTGGTTCCACCAAGATGCAGGACAAAACGCCACAGGAGATATTTCTTCCCTGCGGCTATCAAACTGTACAACCCCTCCCCCTTCTGTCGTGGGGTAGACTGACTCCCCCCCCCCCCCCCCCCCCCCCCCCCAAACTTTGTACATTCCCCAATCCTTTCCACTCATCAATTAATTTCATGTTTCACGTATCTTGTGTTTTATGACTATTGGCAGATCAATTTCCCTCCTGGGATAAATAAAGTTCTATCACATTATATCATATCGTATCTTAAAGGATGGTTGAAATTATCTTCAATATCTCAACAAAGCCTGGACCAAACTATCATGCAGGATGTACGACTGGTGGCATTGAGCATGGCATGAACAGCAGACAGCTGACATCTGGTTGCTGTATCGCTGCAGAAATCCGTGTCATGCAAACTCAAACGGAATATTATAATTCAAAGATGCTTGCAGGGCATTGCATCAAGATTGTTGTCTTAGGAAGTCAGAGTGATTCCTTATGGTGTGAACATGAAGTTTTCTCTCAGAAGGGCAGCATTTACGATCAACACTGCTACCCCATCAGTACCCTTGCTGCTGACAGTCGAGGTTACTGCTACACAAGATGAGATGATCCTGTGTAAAGCCAAACACCTCGACTTCCGAACCTGTGAACAATCTCTGAGGTCCTTCACTGTATTCACCACAGTGGCTCAGCGATAGAGTTGCTGCCTTACAATGCCAGAACGCAGGTTCAAACCTGAATATGGATGCTGTCTGTATGGAGTTTGTATGTTCTCCCTGTTACTGTGTACGTTTTCTCTGGGTGCTCCGGTTTCCTCCCACGCTCTAAAGACATGCAGGTTAATTGGCTTCTGTAAATTGCCCCAAGTGTGTAGGATCCAAAAATTGGGATATTATAGAACTAGTTTACGGGTGACCATTGGTCGGCATGGACTCGGTGGGCCGGAGGGTTTGTTTACGCACTGTATCACTAAACTAATCTAAAAACTAAACATCAAAAGTCAGCAGCTTCCTTGCAGCAATTCTATATCTGATTGGGCAGTAATACATGGGAGCACTCGGAAAGATGAAATAATACGTGAGACCAAGGAGAATAAGGTGATTTTGTAACTTTACAAAAAAATTCAGTATGTTTTCGTTTATGAATTTGATTCGGAATGCTGTTTTTATGTTGGGTTTTATTTTTGCATTGTGTTCAAGCAGATGTGATATGAGACAGCAAATAAACATGTGTGGGACTGAGGGCTGGATGGAAAACAGGGTTGGCATCACCTGGTTGAGATGTTGGCATCTGTACCTGTCAGCAAGGACTGTGCTAGGCCGCCTCCAATGGCCATGCATGTCATCCTCAGCTCTGAGGTTTTAGTTATGGCTGTAGTAGAATCATGGCAACTTAAGCACAGAAACAAACCCTTTTGACCCACTGTGTTGGAAGAAACAGCAGGTGCTGGTTTACGCCAAAGATGGACATAAAATGCTGGAGTAACTCAGTGGGTCAGTCAGGCAGCATCTCTGGAGAGAAGGAGTAGGATGTACAAAGTAACTGCAGATGTTGGTTTACACCAAAGTCAGACCCTATCTGAAGAAGGGTTTTGATCCAAAACGTTACCTATTCCTTTTCTCCAGAGATGCTGCCTGACCCACTGAGTTACTCCAGCTTTTTGTGTCTATCTTTACCTTTGACCCACCTCAAACCATGATCCCTATCTATGCTAATTCCATATGCTCTTATTATCCCCGTGTCCCTCTATGCGTTTCCTATCCAGGCAGATGGCTTAGTAGTCAGGACATCCTGATGCATTGTTCCTCACACTGATTCTGAGGGGTGAGATGCTTCCTGAACATCCAGAGTCACTTACCATTCTGGTGGAGTCCTTCTTTTCCTCCTCTTTGTCTACCTTTCCTGCATTCTCTCTTCTTTCTCCCAGTAAAAGGGAATTATTCTAAAGCAGTCATGTTTTGGAGCAAATGACATGCAGAAATCAAGATGTTTAGCAATTATTCCACTCTGTTCGTAAGTGACAGGAGCAGAATTAGGCCATTCGGCCCATCAAGTCTACTCCACTATTCAATCATAGCTGATCTATCTCTCCCTCCTAACCTCATTCTCCCCTTAACCCCAGACACCCGAACTAATCAATATATTGTTGTATATTTATATGCAAGTATATAAATGTCATGTGATTATGTAACACCATAACACAGAACATAGAACAGTATGGCACAAGAATAGGCCCTTCGGCCCACAATGTCTGTGAAAAACATAATGCCAAGACTATTTCTTCTAGTCCTCCTGGTGTCTCTGAGACATGGTTATAATTAAAACATAGCAATACCACAAGATAGCACTGATCAGTACTACAGGGCGGCATGGTGGCGCAGTGGTAGAGTTGCTGCTTAACCGCGCCAAAGACCCTGAATACAGGTTCTGTCTGTACGGAGTTTGTACGTTCTCCTCGTGACTCCTAAGTTTTCTCCAGGATCTCCAGTTTCCTCCCATACTCCAAAGATGTACAGGCTTGTAGGTTGATTGGCTTGATAAAATTCTAACTTGTTCCTAGCGTGTGTAGGTTAGTGTACACGGATCGCTGGTTGCATCGACACGGTGGGCCAATGGACCTGTTTCCGCACTGTATCTCTAAACTCAACTAAAAGACTGGTAAGACCATCTTCAAATTCATTAATCACTTCCCATTCACTTAACAATCAGAAAAGCACCAAATACTTTTAGAATTGTCGCAACAATCAGTAGGAAATCAGCAATTAGTCTACAAGAGCTGGCTGGTTATTTTGATTGGGACAGATTGTGTTCCAGGTTCATCTATACTCACTCGTGTGAAGTTATTCATTAGAGCATTGAACTCAAAATGCTGATGCAGATCATAGAGCATTAAATGCTAAGTGAGGTTTAACCTGCGTACATTTGGCATCTAGCTGTGTGTGTGACTGCCCACATTAATATGGCAATGGTATATGACTCACAGAAACATACAGATGCCGTGAACAGTATAAGGGACTGCATTCAAAATCTTGCACCAGAGAACTGTCTCGTGCTGCCCTACCCGAATTCCTATAACTTTGTTTTACAACTCCAAAGATGCTGTGGAATGTCCTATGGACATGTACATCTAATTATCCCTGCTCACCTACTGCTTATTTCCATTGAAATATATTAGTTTTATATTTTTAAAGAAATGCTTCACTGCATTGAATTCTGTTTGCCACATTCGCATCCATTCCTGTCCTCGTAGAAAGGTTTACTGCCTGTTTTAATATTATCTCAGTTTATATCCAAATCATTTAATAGGTGCAATTATTTGAAGTGGCACCAACAGTGAACCCAGGAAGGAGCCATTATTCACTTCCAACCATTCTGTCGAGAGGGGAAGAAACTGTCTTGAACTCCTACTCTCTGCTTTCTCCATTGTACCCACTGCTAATCCAGTTTGCTAGACTCCCCCACTAACTCCATACCACTTAATCTTCTCTATTAATCTCCTGGGTGCAGTTTGTCAAAGGCTGTTCCCAAATCAGTCCACTGAGTTCACTGCACTTCTCCCATCTACATTGTCTGCTCCTTCTTCAAAAGACTGTTACGTGGTTTCTCGGGACAATTACCTCCTTGAATTCTACTGAAGAATCAATGAAAATATGATATAGTATTACTTGTCTTGAAACAGATTTATTCTAAAACAGTTTTATGGTGATTATTGAAACACCAGGGTTTAATTTCACATGTATTTATGAGTTAAACACATTAAAAGTGGATAATATTCTCATCATATATCATGAGGTGAAGATTTTTGGGGAAACAATAAATAAAACTATAGTGAACAATTATGAATAAATATTACTTTCTCTGGCTGATACTATATGGAACCATATGCCTTCTCTGCAATCTAAAATTAAACTTAAAACACTGAACTTGGGCTGTGAGAAATACATGCACATCCTCAACATATTTCCTTGGAATTTCTCAATGCTTTACAGAAATAAAATCCCTGCAGATTGCAAATAACTGTTCTGAAATAGAGAATGATTTTGGAAATGTTTCACCCTTACATTTCATTTTACAGAGTCAAGGTAAAAATATTTCAGTCTTAAATTTTTGTTAATATGCTTTTTCAATTTTCTGCAGTTGCGCTGCTAAAACTGAAACATCAATATATGTGGCCACTTAAAACTGTTGCATCAAATAGTTTCATTTGTGGGTGACTGTAAGTAACGCACCCCTTGCTGGTAATGATTTAAGTCTGAGACCTGAAACAACTTTGCAAGGCTTGTTACTGTTATTTTAGAAATATGAGGCAAAATATCTGCTCAACGTAAGAAGAGCCTAGTTTTAAACATTAGTGAGACTTGAGACAGCCCTGCAACCCAGCTTGTTTTTACTAATGAGCTTTTAGGTACTGATTAATTTCCATCTGTTGTACACATGGTGGTTTTAGTAAATCTCCAGACCTCTGCTTCTACAGGCTGAACAAGGGCATATTTGCTGAAGAAAAACGATCAGCAACTTTGTCATTCAGTTTCAGATTAGTTTATTGTCATATACACTGGGGTGCAGTGAAATTCCGTATTCACTTGAAGCTCATCAAGTAAATACTATATTGTAATGAAAGATGCACCAATAAATACAACAATGAATGCAAAACAACAGAATGGTGCAAAGATTGTAGTGCAATCCGAAGAAGTGCAAAAAAGAAACCTTAAATGCAATAATGGAATAACTAAATACGATAGTTAAGAGAAATAATACATGGCTGCACCGTCGTGAAAGGGGGTGTGATATAACTGGTTGGTTCAGGAGTCTGATAGCCTTTGGAAAGAAGGAATTCTTACTGTTAGTCTGGACATCTGTGCTTTCAAGCTCCTGCATCTTTTCCCAGTAGCTACAAGCAGGGCCGGCCTTAAGCCGATTTGACCGATTGCTTCCAATTGGGACCCGCGCCTAAGGGGGGCCCCGCTATAATGTTCAGTATTTCGTACGGAAATACGAATTCTCTTTGTTAAATAAAGATTTATTTTTTAATTCGCCATCCGGATTTTTTTTTAAACGAACACGTATAACAACCGCTGCACGGCCAACAGACGCAAACGATTTGTTAACTAGTACTGTTAGCACTTCGTAACATCAAGTAGTTAACACGTTGTTATACAATGTCATCAATGCATCCCATCCACATTCCTCAATAAATGTTATTGTGTTTTGAACAAGTATTAATGACTCCGTGTTCCTTTGAATAAAATTCACGCGGCGTCATTAATACGTGTTTAAAACACAATTACATTTACTGAGGAACGTAGACCGATGCATTGATGACACATTGAGAATTTCTTTAAACTCATCATCATGAGTGAGGGCCCCGGACCATGAGGATGGGCTTCTTCTTGGTGTGCAGGTTAGTCATTCACCTACTGACCCACGTTGTGTCTCTCTGTCTTTCGCTCTCTCCCTCCCTCTCTCGCGCGCTCTCTCCCGCTCCCCATCTCGTCTCTCTCTAGCTCCCCCTCTCTCGCCCTGTTGCCTCAGCATTCCCGTTATCATTGACGTTTAGCGGTTGACAAAAATGCTGGAGAACCCCAGCGGGTGAGGCAGCCGCCTTGCCCGCTGAGTTCCTCCAGCACTGTGTTTTTTGTTTGGCTCTGAAGTTGAAGGTGGCTCAGCGGGATGGGCATGGGCTCTGGGGAGAGGGTTGAGTTTCTGGTCGAGACCCTTCTGCAGACAATCACAAGTACTCTCACCGACGAGAGTTCAGTTCAATCAGAAGAAGGGTCTTCTCTCCAGAGTCGCTGCGCTGCCTGTCCTGCTGAGTTAAAAGCCCTGTTTTACGGTGCAAGCTGACCCACGAGGTACCCCGAGTGAAAGACTCGTGGTTGTGTACGAGATTCCAAGTGTATGATCTAGAGTTTAACCGAGTTCCCACGGGTATGACAAGTTTGCCATTTACTTGTCATTTCTGCGATGTTCCAAGTTCGTCTCCCGAGTTACTCTTGAGCCAACCCTGAATGAAGGTGTTTTAATAAGCAACTCTTTGTAGACAGGTCAAATTACAGCAGCATTTAAGAGGCTTTTTAGTTAGGACATGAAATGCAGGGAATGGAGGGATACGGATGACATGTAGGCAAAGGAGATTAATTTAACTTGGTGTGTGCTCACACAGTCAGTCCGCTTGTCTCCTGTACTAAGTCACCCCAACCCCCCCCCCCCCCCTCCACCTTTCCCTCCCAACTCCAGTCCCCCCCCGACCCCCTGGGAAACTGAAGGGAGCGACAATCAACTGGGGGGGGGGGGGGTCAGGATAAACAGCTGTGCATGGAGCCCGCCACCGGTCCAGAGATGCTGCCTGCCCGCTGAATTGTACCCAGTTCCTGCTTTCTCACCATATCCTCTGACTCCGCTGTCTTTAAGAGCTCTATCTGCTTTCAAGAGAGAGTTAAATAGAGCTCGTAAAGATAGCGGAGTCAGGGGATATGGGGAGAAGGCAGGAACGGGGTACTGAATGTGAACGATCAGCCATGATCACAGTGAATGGCGGTGCTGGCCCTAAGGGGCCGAATGGCCTACTCCTGCACCTATTGTCTATTGTCTGTTGACTCGAGTCATCGTAATAAAATGCATTTGTGTCTTTGCCTTCTTCACGCTGCGGTGAATATTTATTGTTAGACTAGGAGCCCATACACTTCAGTAGACGGCTGGCCTAGCCACTGGTTCTTTTAAAGTAATGAATGACTTTCCAGAATTTCACGCTTCGCCAAAAAAACGAGCATTTAACGCTTTCAAGAGCACTTGAACCAACTCTAGTTTGCTTCTCGCTAAAGTTGGCTTTCAATGTGATATTGTCTCTCTCCCAGGTTAAGGAGGCAAAGTCACATTCAATGGCAATGCAGTAAAGCTGCGAAAAGACAAAGGCGTGAATGGGTCTCCACTAAACTCTGCCCCGCCATCCCAATAGATCAAGGCTGACTTCCACCATTTACCACGACAGCTCCGTATCCCTTGGTATCTCTTTCCAGCACAATACTACCACTCCCTGTCTAGATAGAATAAGTTGCCCTAACGTCCATGAATCTTTGCGGAGGGAATTCCAACTTTGTACTGTGTAGAAAGGGATAGCAGATGTTGGTTTATACCGACTATAGGCACACCGTGCTAGAGTATCTCAGGCAGCGGGTCAGGCAACATAGAATAGAATAGAATAGAATAGAATAGAATAGAATAGAATAGCCTTTTATTGTCATCCAGACCGAAGTCTGAACGAAATTTAAGCAGTCATACATATAATACAATACAATAAAAAACAACAATAAACACATATTAACATCCACCACAGTGAGTCCACCCAACATCTCCTCACTGTGATGGAGGCAAAAGTCTTAGGGCTGCAGTCTCTTCCCTCCTCTTCTCCTTCTGGAGATCAAGGATTGGTGACGTTTCGAGTCGAGACGCTTCTTCAGACTAGCACAATTCTACCACTCACTGTCTAGACAGATCACAATGTCTTAACGGCCATGTATGTTTGTAGAGGGAATTACGGGTTTGTGCTGCTGTTTGTGAGAAACCGTGTCGCCATCCTTCGAATTCTCAGATAGTCTAGTCTGGTCCCAAACTCGTCTACAGATGGTGCGACTCATTTGCGTCCATCTTATTGAATTTACGTTACGCCCAAGAAAGTAAATATGCTGGTGAACGTTCTGGCTCAATGCATCAGCATGAAGGGACTGATTAGGTTGCTGGTGATATGATGTCAAGCAAGCTGAAGTTGTTGGCCATCTCTACAACAGGTCAGTTGATGAGAACAGGGCTGTGTTCACCCAAACCCCTGCTTCCTTAGATCAACAATAATCACTGTGTTCTATTGCATCATTGGTAGAGAATGTTAAACCATTTGCCTTGAAAATTCATCATGTAACACACCTCTTATGTTGTGGATTGAAGCAGTTTTTTCCCAGAATACAATGTGAATTCACAGTATCCCTTTGGAAACCAAATGACCCAGCGATAAAAAAACACTTCCAGGTGAAGTAGTGATTCATTTCCATTTGCTGATCTGCATTTGGTGTTTACAACGTGGTTTCCTCTGCACTGACAGAGAAGCAAGTGCAGACTGGCTAACTGTTTTACAGAGCACCTGCATTCAGTCAAGGACGGCACGGTGGCACAGCGGCTGAATTGCTGCCTGACAGCACCAGAGACCCGGGTTCCATTCTGATTGTGGGTGCTGTCTGTACGGAGTTTGTATATTCGCCCTGTGACTACGTGGGTTTTCTCTGCGTGCTCCCTCATCCCAAAGACTTGCGGATTTGTAGGTTAATTGGCCTTTGTAAATTGCCCCCAGTGTGTAGGGAGTGGATGTGAAAGTGGAATAACACAGAACTGGTGTGAAGGGGTAATTGATGGTCTGCGTGGACTTAATGGGCTGAAGGGCCAGTTTCCATTTTGTAAAGCTAAATAAAACAGAACTTAACAGTCCTCAAGGGTGATCCAAAGTTTCCTATCACAATTCTTCATCCAATTCCCACTCTGACCTCCCTGTTTGTGCCTCCTGCTCTGTTATAATATAGCAAACTAGAGGAACAATGCCTCAATCTTCCATCAGGCATGCTGCAGCCTTCTGGCCAACATTAAATTCTCTAAGATTAGGCACCTTGTTTACCCTGTTATCCGAGCTGGCCATTACTTCTGTAAAGGGGCTGTCCAGCTGCGGTGACCTAATTGGCGAGTTTAGAAGAGTTTGCCTTCGACTCACACTGGAAGCATGGTCGACACGAGGTCTTAGGAGGTCTTTGTAACTCTCCATCTTGCACGAGAGTAGTCCCCGCGTACTAGAGGCCTCAGCTATGTCACGCCATATTTTTCAACATGCTGAAAAATGACCGCAAGTAAAAAATGGTCGCCATGGATTTCTCTGCCTTAAAAATATCCACTGACTTGGCCTCCACAGCCTTCTGTGGCACAGAATTCCACAGATTCACCACCCTCTGACGAAATAAAATTCCTCCTCATCTCCTTCTGAAAAGAACTTCCTTAAATTCCGAGGTTATGACCTCCAGTTCTAGACTCTCCCACTAGTGGAAACATCCTCTCCACATCCACTCTATCCAAGCCTTTCACTATTCAGTATGTTTCAATTAGGTTCCGCTTCATTCTTCTAAACTCCAGCGAGTACAGGCAGTATAATTTATTGACTAAAATAGTTATTCTCATTCCCAAAAACGTACTTAAAAGCTGTTTAGTGAAAGTCTTCAAACTCCATTTCCAGCAAAAAATATAATCAGTATTGTACATTGGTTTAATAATTGAGACTCATTACTTTAACCTTTTCTGCTCAATTGGACCATTTGATTATGCATGTTCTCTCCTGCAAATGAATTAATGAAGTGCAGATTGAGGAGGCACTTTTCAAAATTGGAAGGCCTGCTAAAATAATCAGTTCTTCATCATAATGTGTACTGTATATTCTAAAATTTAGAATAGACATCATCTAGCACCCAGCAGTTTTTTTTTGGTGAGCCACATTTAATATACAATGTATATCCAACCGTTTTAGTTTAGTTTAGTTTAGTTTAGAGATACAGCATGGAAACAGGCCCTTTGGTCCATGGAGTTCACACCGACTATCAATCACACTCGTTCCCACTTTCACATCCTATACACTGGGGTCCAGGAGTGAGCGTTTACATCGTGGCCCTGTTTTCACCAATCTTTCCACCACCACGCACAAGAAGCACAAGAAGTGCAAGACAGACACCATTGTGCAAATGCCGAGAAGTGTGTTCAGCTCTGGCTGAACAACTTCTAATCTTGTGTGTGGACTCGATAAGAAGAAGATCCTGTACACTAGAGGCAATTTACAGAAGCCAATTAACCTTCAAACCTGGGATGTGGGAGGAAACCGGAGCACCCAGAGAAAACCCATGCGGTCACAGAGAGATCATACAAACTCTGCAAAGACAGCGCCCAGAGTCAGAATGGAATCTGGGTCTCTGGTGCTGTAAAGCAGCACCACTACAGCTGTGCCAGTATGTCACCCAACTCATTCTTAAAAATATCCCCTGGCTTGGTCTCTACAGCCTTCTGTGGCCAAAAAATCCACAGATTCACCACCCACCGAATAAAGAAATTTCTCCTCCTCTCCTTCCTAAAAGAACGCCCTTTAATTCCAAGCTATGATCTGTAGTTCTCGACCTCCAGTCCTAGACTCTCCCACTAGAGGAAACATCCTCTCCACATCCACTCTATCCAAACCTTTCACTATTCTGTATGTTTCATTGAGGTCCCCCCTCATTCTTCTAAACTCCAGCGAGTACAGGCACAGTGCCGACCAACACACGTCATAGATGAACCTACTTATTCCTGGGATCATTCTTGTAAACCTCCTCCGGTTTACATGCTTCAAGCATAACAATGTGTTTAAATGTGGCTTGCTCATCATATTTAGGGGTGCTTAGTTCTTCTCCTGGCAAGCCCTTCTACATCATCATTGAACCTGGATTGATCCTCTAACCTGAGAATCATCGTAGAGTGAAGGATTGGTCAAGTATTGTGCCAGCCTACAATTCTGTTGCTATGGGCCACGCACAGTGCCTCAGCGTTTGCTTGTCAACTGGTATCACTATAAATGAAGATGAACTCATTGTCAATATCTCACTAGGTAAAGAATGTCAGCCATAATGGCTGCAGTGACGCAGCTGTAGAGTCGCTACTTTGTGTGAAGAATGGTCTCGACCCGAAACATCACCCATTCCTTCTCTCCAGAGATGCTGCTTGTCCCGCTGAGTTACTCCAGCTTTTTGTGTATATCTTCAGAGTTGCTACCTTACTGCACCAGAGACCCAGGCTCAATTCTGACCATGGGTGCTGTTTGTACGGAGTTTGTATGATCTTCCTGTAACTGCATGGGTTTCCCCTGGATACTCCTGTTTCCTCCCTAACTCCAAAGAGGTACAGGCTTGTTGGTTAATTGGATTCAGTAAAATTGTAAATTGTCCACAGTGTGGAGTATGTGATAGCGTGCGAGGTGATCGCTGGTTGGCATGGACTCGGTGGCCGGAAGGGCCTGTTTTCGCGGTTTATCACTCTAATCTAAATCTAATCAAATTAGCACACTACTGTTCCAAGCCTCAAAATATGTGTCATAACTTGTTGCATTGCTCCGAGAGGCACAACATGGTCTTGAGTTTATGTTGATTTTTTCCCCTTTTTGTCTCTCTTTATTTCACACTGGATTTCAACCTCCACACATTACTTCCATTTACTCTTGTCCTTGGCTGCAGCTCCACATTCTTCCCACCATTAGCATCACTGTTCCTAACATCATGCTGTTCCTCCAAGGGACTGAATACTGTGGTAAACTGAGGTGGGAGACTTCCTGGTCTTACAAAGAACCCCACCCACACATGTATTGTTTCCTGAAATGGCAGTGGGAGGTATGTGAGAGAGAAATGCAGCCATATGGGGCCCAGATGCAATTCATAACCTGTTGGACAATATCCTAAACCAAGTTATAGTCCTCAATAAAGTGCCACTGGAGCATGTTATGTTGGACATATTTTGATGTGATTTTGGCTCACTATTTGTCTAGAGAAACAAATAGCATTAATGGTTGTATGTTTGAATTACCCTTCACTTCCAGATGTACATCTTTAAAAAAAAAATAGTATTTTAGTTTCAGCAAAAGAGAGGGGAATTTAACTAATGCAGGATAGCCTGAGGCTAACTGATCTCATCATCTGGAAACATGGACCATTTGAACTAGAGAATTTAATAAGGAGGTGGCGATCCACAAATGGTGTCTTGCTGCTGCGAATCACCTCCAACAAACTGGCCATCTTGTCCAGCAAATAGGTAAAACTCAGGAGATGGAATGTTAAAGGTGTGCGAGTCATGAGTGGCTTTAATCCGCATTATTCTTCCATGATGCGGAGGAGCAAGTCTTCTTCTTTCTATCAAGAGTAAATTACTAACAAGAACAAATGTCTAACAAGAGTAAATTATCTGGTCCTGGTTGTCAATATCTCCCGTGGAGCATCTCTGGAACATTCAGGAGCCCTCTCCATTTCACTGGGGTCCAAGCCTTGCATAACTTGATGGAACTCCACGCCCCTGATTTAGGTCACAAGAGAAGGCCTAGGCTAAAATGCTGCAGGCCTGCAAATGTTTTAGATTTGCAGCATGGAAAAAGGCCCTTCAGCCCACCGAGTCCATGCCGGCCATTGATCATCTGTGCATACTAGTTCTATGTTATCCCGCTCTGCGAGAGCACTAGGGGAAATGCACAGAGGCCAATTAACTTACAATTAACATGCACATCTTTGGGATCGGGGAGGAAACCAGAGCACCCAGAGCAAGCCCACACAGTTACAGGGAGAACGTGCAAACTCCACACAAACAGGATCGAACATGGGTCTCTGGCGTTGTGAGCCGGCTGCTCTACCAGCTGCGCCATTGTGCTGCCACAATAATTCTTACTCCACAAGCAACATCAAAATTGATGAATTAAGGTAATTAAGGGACTGGACTGGAAAAGTTACTGAATCCAGCAGTATAACAGATAAGAACAGAAAATGCTGGAAGTACTCAACAATCTTCCAGACTATTTCACAATGTTCCCTTTCACATGTTAAAGCAATTTCTTCATAATACTGAATTCAATACATTGTATATATATATATATAAAATAATGATATACATACTGAAACAGTTAGGGTGATTAATAAATCTCGGCAGTGACATAATGAAAATGAGGTTGGTTTTCTGAGACTCTAATGTGTTATTGCCTTCTGCATCAACAGGTCAACAGACGTCTCGGGTCGAGACCCTTCTCAGACAAAGTAGCAACTCTACAGCTGCGTCACTGCTGCCCAATTATGGCAGCCATTCTTTACCTAGTGAGATATTGACAATGAGAACACATATATCAGGCTATTGTTCCTCAACTACAGCTCAGCATTCAATGCTATCATACCCTCTAAACTTATCATCCGGCTCTAAGAATTGGGACTCTGCTCATCGCTAAGTAATTGTATCTTCAACTTCCTCAATGGCAGACCACAATCAGAATGAACTGGCAATACCAATTCCTCCTAGATAACCATCAACACAGGAGAATGTCAATGCTAACAGCTCAGTCCCTTGCTCGATACACATGATAGTGTAGCCAGACCTCTAACATTGTCTTTAAATTCATCAACGAAGCTACCATTGTTGGACGAACAACAGGTGACAATCAGTACAGAAGAGAGATCTGTAGGATTGAGGGAGGAGGAGCCATCTTGGGGAGCGGCTGCTAACCAGCAGCCGTCCGTTTACTTGGCTTTTTTAAAAGTTTTTAGTAAGTCCTGTGTTTCGTCCGTTGGAGAAATTGACTTTTTAATGTGGGGGGTAGGGGGCAATTTTACTTCTAGGTCCCTACCTGGTCGGTGAGGCAGCTTTTTCTCCGGGCTGCCCGTCGACCCGTCCTCGTGGCCTACCAGCGGGCTGGAGTGCCGTTTCATGGCGGGGACCGCCCAGCACCTCGGCCTCGGTGGCGGCACAGCGCTGGGGCGCTGTCGCGGAGCGGAGCGGGCGATGCCTTGCCTGGGTCGCCGCGCTGGATCGACACGCTGGAGCTCCGGTGAGCTGTGTCCGCCGTGTCCGACACCTCCGGGCTGCGGGTCTGCGGAGCGGAGCGGGCGGCGCCGATTTCAACATCGGGAGCCTGGGAGCTCCAGGCCGGCGCAGCCTTGTCGGCTTCAGAAGCCGCAGTCTCCAGCTAGGAAGCGGCCGTTCCAGGTGGCCCAGCCGCTGAGAGGACTCTCCCGACGCCGGGGCAAGATCACCCGGTGAGAACGGCCAGGAACATCGGGCCTCCGTAGAGGCAATTGCGGTGGCCTCAATATAGCAATGTTACAATATTATGAGATTTTAAAAATCAAGTCTGTAATTTATCCCATCATATAAAGCATAAAAATAAGGTTAATTTGACACCTAATTCATTTTCATATCTCAAGTATTTAAAAAGTTATGGCCATTTTCATACTGGGAAATGAGCATCTTGTTCCCTATTGATTTTCTATGGACATAACAAAAAAGCTGTGATCGTGAACAGTCAAAAGCCCATAACTTTCTTAAAAATTAAGAGAACTGAATGAAATTTTCAGTTATCATAGATTGAAGCATTCTGAAACAAATATAAAATAATCTTACTTGGATGACCTGAAATTAAAGCATATAATTAGTTAGTTACCTAATTGTAGCTAATTTCAGACTTCAATTACTAGATCTAAACATCTATCCATTTCTTAATAAATGATTAACATTTTTAAATAGCCTAAATGTCCAAATAATATTCACAAATAATTCACAATAAAACATGATTTTTAAATCTCATTTACATTAATTTATAGGCCAAATGGAAGGAATTTCGTGTTTAATTGTTGTAAATAAATGCCCATTTTAAATCAGCTTTCCAGTGTGTCCCTGTGGAACGCGCTGGTTTAGAACGTTCACATTGCGGTAGATTTGTGCCCCAAATGCCGAGAAAAATACTGCGGGATATAATGGGCCCAAATTGAGCTACTCGCAATATTAAACTTTGTATAAAGGGATCTTTAGAAGCCCTTTTTAATGTAAAAATATACAACCTAACTTCTGCTATTTGCTTTATGAGACCCTGCGGTTGCTGGCGGTCGCGGGTTTAGAGATTGATTTTTAAACTACTATAACTATTATTCAAGGCCTTTAAACCTAATAATAGCTTTTGCGACGGGGTCTTCCAGCGATTTTTCGTTAATAATTAACTAGGCTGAACATTTTCGATTGGAACAGCTTAGAGAAAATCGCGTTTTAAACCCGCCCCCTCTAAACGGCGCCAAAATCGCGCACACTTGCAGCGACAGATTTTCAACGACGTTTCAGGTAGGCTTTGCAACATACCTACTCAATAGGCCTGACTTTGGGTGAACTTGGGGTTGGGGACTGGACATTGTGCCTTCCCCCACAGTGGTATCCATTGTGGGGGGATGATTTTTTTTTGTCTGTAAGTAATCCTCTTAGTCTTTGTCCAAGATGGCTGTCGGAAGGGAGAGTGGACGCTGGCGCGCTTTAGCTGCCGCTGCTCTCTTTTCACATTGTGTTTTTGACTTTTTGTTTTTGGACTAAATTCTGTTTTTAATTTGTGTTTCTGTGATGTCTTTATTATTTACTTTATTCTGATTATATGTTTTTTGTTCCTGTTAATCTCTGTAAGGTGTCCTTGAGATTTCTGAAAGGCGCCCAAAAATAAAATTTATTATTATTATTATTATTATTATAGAGATCGATATTCTGAACACCCTTGTTTTCAACATTAGCAGGAGCACAGAGCTGACTGGGCACCTCAGGAAGGGAAAGCCATGAACCTGTCTTCATCAACAGGTTGGCGATGGAGTGAGTCAACAGCTTCAAGTTCCTGGATGTGCAAATCTCTGAAGACAAGTCCTGGGCCCAGCACATTGATGCAATCACAAAAAAAAACGCATCAAACGCCTATACCTCCTGAGAAGATTGAAGAGCTACAGTATGTCACCAAATACTTTATCGAACCTCGACAGGTGTACGGTGGAGAACACACTGACTGGTTGCATCATGGCCTGATTCACCTACACAAAAGCACAGAAACGAAAGATGCTGCAGGGACATTATCCAGGCCATCACGGATGCTGGCTCTGGTTACCTCATATTACTGATCACTAATGTATTGTGTTATTCATTATTGTACATTTATTTGTGTGTTATTGCATTGTTGTGCCTGTTAAACTGCAGCAAGTAAGAATTTCATTATTCCATTGCCAGTTCATATGACCAATAAACACGCTTGAATTACACAAAGTTATGGCAGCACGGTGGCTCAGCGGTAGAGTTGCTGCCTTACACTGCCAGAGATCTGAGTTTGATCCTGTCTACGGGTGCTGTCTGCGTGGAGTTTGTACATTCTCCCTGTGACCACGTGGGTTTTCATTGGGTGCTCCGGTTTCCTCCCACATCCCAAAGATGTACTGGTTTGTAGGTTAATTGGTTACGGTAAAATTGTAGAATTGTCCCTGGTGTGTAGGATAGTGTTAGTGCACAGGGTGATTGCTGGGCGGCATGGATTCGGTGGGCCAAAGGGCCTGTTTCTGTGCTGTAACCTAAAGTCTAAAAAGCCTAAAGTGCTACAGTACCTCAGCAGACCTGGGCAGCATCTGTGGAGGGAATGGATAGGCAATGCTTTGGGTTGCATTTTGCTCAAGATTCCAGCACCTGTAGTTCCTTTTATCTCTACTCTTAAATTATTGTTGTTCCTGACAATTTTCATTATGAAGGACAATATTATATTCTACCACCAGATGGCAACAAGGGACAACTAAATCTCTTCTGCTGCAGTATCATGAGATAAAATAGTAAGATTAAACGAGAACTTACCAGTTTGAAGTTTGATCTGTATTTTATGAGGAGTTACGATGAGGGATTACGTGAAGAGCCCGCTCAGCACGCATGTGCGGCATACTTCAAAGCAGCGGTGTGGAATCACAGATAGACACAGTTATTGAAATAAACATAGTAAAGAAAAGGAGACATCAGTTATCAGTTTGACCCATATTATTGAGGGTGGGAGTGGAGGGCACGTAATCCCTCATCGTAACTCCTCATAAAATACAGATCAAACTTCAAACTGGTAAGTTCTCGTTTAATCTTACTATTTTACTTTGGAGTCACGTGAGTGACTACGTGAAGACTTCAAAGCTCTGTGATTTCAACCCGTGTAACAGTTATTACTTCACTCACTGCCGAAGTCCTTGAGGGAGGAAGTGTGTTATCGTAATCAACCAATGAATCTGTTTGCAGAAAAACACAATGGCATTTTTTAACAATAACCACAAAGAAATTAAATTGCTCCCCTGGGCTTAAATTAAATATTTGCAGTCTGTAAAAACTTTTTCTGCAAATAAAGCAGGTTTTGCCAACGGCTTATTATAAAATTTCTGAACGGTCTTTCCCCCGACCATCCTGCTGTAGCCAGGATGTGGTCTATAGGCACGTCCATTCTTTTGGCCATCGACGTGGATGCTGCCCTGGTGGAGTGAGATTTGTACATGTTAGTGTTTATCCCAGCAGCTTTTAGCACCTGCTTGAGCCATCTCGAAATGGTTTGGCTCGTCACCCGACCATAAGGTTTTTTATGACTGACCCACAAGGCTTTTCATCTCCCTCGAATATTTTTGGTTGTGTATATGTAGGACAGTAGGTGGGTCATGGCACATAACCGTGGTTCTGGCGGGTAAGCTCGGAATTCCACGACTGGATTAGGTGTTCCTGGTCTGCTCTGTTTGATCAGTCCCTGGATAACGACAGAGATCTGGTCTGGAGCTGAGAGCATGCTGTCCAGTCGCAATAGGTGTAGTGACTGGACCCTCTGTGCAGATACAAGTGCCATCAACATGAGTGTTTTGAGTATAGATTGTTCCAGGTTGAGGGATCTGGCTGGTGGCCATCCCCTGAGGTATGTCAGGACCACACTGACATCCCATATATGGGTGTACCTTGGTCTAGTGGGTTAGAGTTGTAAATACCCTTCATTAGTTTGACCACCAGCGGGTGGGACCCCATGGCCTGTTGTCCTGGAGCTGGTTTTAAATAGACAGGCAGGGCACTTCTAGCTGTGTTGATGGCTCTGTAGCTGAGTCCTTCATCGTGGTGAAGGTTCACCAGGAATTCCAGTACGTTGGTAACTGTAGCGATTGAGTAGGTGGTCCCTGTATCTAAGCAGTACTTCTCCCATTTTTTATTTTTATTTTTATTTTTTTGATGCTGGACAAGTGCTGTTTTTTAGTGGATGTTCGGAGGGATGCTGACATGGTGTCGACGGTTTGTTCTGATAATCCCAGTCCCAGAAGTGGTTTGTGCAGAATCTGCAACCCAGGAGTTTGATTTTTTCATGGCACGGGTGGCTTGTGCCCGACACTGGGTGTTAATAACTCTGGGTCACTGGGGAATACCATCAGAGTTTCAACAACCATGTCATGGAGTATTGGGAACCATGGGTAGGCCAGTCGGGTACTATCAAAATACCTGAAGCAGAGTCCATTTGTATTGTGCGTAGTACCCGACTGATGAGGCAGAAGGGAGGAAATGCATAGAAGAGGAATTTCCCCAATCCAGCGCGAACGCATCTACCGCTGCTGCCTCAGGGTCTGGTTCCCAAGCGACATACATAGGTACCTGGTGATTTAGCCTTGATGCAAATAAATCGATATCTGGCGTGCCATATTGCTTAATAACTTTTGCAAATTTTTTGGGGTTTAACATCCATTCGATGTTGTCATTAAATTTACGTGACCTGGTGTCTGCCACTGTATTTAGCTTACCTGGCAGGTAAGCTGCTGATAGCCAAATATGTCTTTCGACACACCATTGCCAAATTGTGTTGACCAACTTGTCGCATGATAACGATTTTATGCCGCCCATATGGTTAATGTAGGCCACCACCGTAGTATTATCTATTTGTAACCGTACATGCAAGTGATGCATATTTGATGCATATGCTTTTAAACCATAAAAGTCACCCAACATCTCTAGATAATTAATGCCCAGTGTAAGTGGTAATAATGACTCTGGGTTAGTCCATCTACCACCTGTGCTGGATATGGAGTTAGTTCCTCCCCAGCCTTGAGCACTGGCATCTGTTTGGATAACTAACGTAGGGTTAGTGATGATAATAGGGCTGAAACTATGCCAAATGTTTTTTGCCCACCACTGTAGTTCTGATATTGCTTCAGTGGGTAACTTCATGACATGATCATAATGACCTGCATGTCGTTTTGGTGCCTGTACCTTTGCTCTTTGTAAGTTTTGATAGTGCAAAGGTCTGAATTGTGTAGCCGGAAATGCTGCTACCATTTTCCCGATTACTCTGCTACTTGTCGAATAGTTGGTCGTTCGTTGACCATTAAATTGTTGCATGATTGTGCCAATTCAACTGTTTTGTCTCTTGGCAATGTTACAGTCACGTAGACTGAATTAATTGTGAAGCCCATGATTGTGGATGGCTTCAACTTAGATTTATCTGGATGTAAGACAATCCCAGGGTTTCGAATAACTGTTTGGTAGCTGATACAGCTGACATAGTCAATTCCATGGTCTTGCCTACTATTAAGATATCATCAAGATATGCCATGACAATATGTTTTTGTCTTCTTAATATTGCCAGAGCTGGTTTTGGTATCTTGGTGAATAATCTTGGGCTGATGTTAACTCATTGGGTAACGCTTTAAACTGCCTTAGCTGCCCCATCCAGGTAAATTTCAGGTATCTGCGATGATCCTTGTGAATGGTACTGAATAGTAAACATCTTTAAGATCAATGCTTGCCATGAAGTATCCTTTGGAAATTAGTTGTTTGGCAGTAACAAACGTTTCCATTTTGAAATGTATATACTTAACAAACATATTTAGTGAAGTTAAGTCAATGATGATGCGACATCCACCATCTTTTTTGGGTTTAGTGAATATATTTGATACGAATTCCAAGGGTTCATGTTTTGTTTTTCCTAATGATACCCTTTGTAATTAGTCTCACCAGTTCAGCTTGTCCCTCGTTTTCTTTAACTGAGAGGGAAAATACCCTCTGGGGTGAATGTTGAACTGGTGTCAATTTCCCTAGTATGAATTGTATTTTGTACCCACTAATGCCATTGAGTATATACTGATCACTCCCGTGCTTCTTTAAACAGGTGTAATCTCCTCCCTGTTAGTATTAAGCCCCTATTTTCTATATGCTGGTAGGAACCAGACCCACCTACCTCCATGGTTATGGATATTTCTTCTGTTTCCTGCCAGTCCAACGAGTCTTGCACGTTGTCTGACGTGGCGGTGATGTTGGGGGGTGGCGCATTTTCCATGGGGTCCGCTCTGGGCCCTGGTCTAAAGAAGACTTCCGGTGATAGAATGCGGACCCCGAGCTTTCACCAGTCCCATATGGTAGACGTCGACTGATGGACGCGATGGGGTGCTGCTGCTTGGGAATTATTGTTTTTGGTTTGCTTGTCCCGGGGCATGCCCTCATGAGACCGAAAGGTTTTTAAGGCCTCTTCCATATCCTTCATATGCTTTGTGAGGTTTTTGCCAAAGAGCAGTGGGTCTGGCTCAGTGGCTGGGGTTTTGCACAACCCCGCAAATTTAGGATTTTATGGCAGGTCTTATGATTTGTTTACGAAGGTTGTGGTCATCTCCATATTGGTCCACGGAACGAGCAGACAATGTGATGGCTGACGTCAGGAGCCTGAGGATCCGCTGCAGTTTTAGCTCCTGGTTCCGAATATTTGCCCCAACGTGCCCACACTTTTGGCTGTTTACAGCCGGCCCTCTAAGGGACTCACACTCTGGAGCTGTATACGTTTCTAAGGCCTCATTGACCACCTCTCCTGTAGGGGACTGTGGGAGAGGTGGTTAATGCTGGCCGCTAGTTTGGCCTTTAACGGCCTCCTGCACGTGGGGCTGCCACGTAGCGGTCCACCACACCCAGCAGCTCTTCCTGTTCCTGCACCCCTTGCATACTCCCGACATCTTCAGTCCTGGTCACCAAAGCTACCCTCGGGTAAGGAGGAAGCAATGGACAGTGCACAAGACACTGTGGAGGGAGTGCCTGAACTCCCCCTGTGAGAACGCCCCTCACGAAGCGCGTCTCGCTGGAGCTTCTGCTCCAGGAGCCGCTCCAAGCAGCTCAGGCGGCTGTCTCCCCTCCCCGTGCGGGTGGAGAGACGTCCCCGTCCGACAAGTCGGAAACCACCGGCCGGACACTTCTTCGGTAGCTTTACTTCCAGCCCGCTGCTCAGGCGCTAGCGGGCTGGGCTCGGCACGGTGTCAGGGATATCGGAGCGCCCGGTAAGCGGTCCTACCGCCTTGTTGCTGCCCCCCCCCCCCCCAGATGGAACGCTCCTCCGTGGAGCCGAGCGGGGGACAGCTTTGTCCAAGAGCCTTTCATCTCTGCCTGAAATAAAGCAGAAGGCTCCCTGTGAAAGAAAACCCGACCTCAGGGTACTTACCTGACGGTCCGTTCTTTCACCTGTAGCGGGAGCGCCTGACTCCTGATGCTGCCGCTGTTGCACTGCTGAACACAATGCCGCGCATGCGTGCTGAGCGGGCTCTTCACGTAGTCACTCACGTGACTCCGAAGTAAAATCCTATAGTCAGACACACAAAATACTGATAGCGCAAAGATAAAATTTTGAATTGAACAAATATCAGAAAGCCTCTGTGAGTGAAGAGATGCTATATTTTCTTGCAGACTATTAATCTTTTTATCTAATTAGATCATTAGAGGAAGTAGTATTTGAGGAGGTGCAAGACGAGATTCCAATGACTATGGGAGTGGATCAAAGTAGTCTCCAGCTAAAAACCTTAGTCTTCCTGCAGTTGGTGTCATTGATGGGAACAAGCTGTACTTAATTTTTCCATTGAAACTGAGCCACTTCCTCCTTTAACAGCAAGTAGACCGCATGGAAGTTCCATCCATACCAGTTAAAAAGTTGTTTAGTCAGTAGCTTAGCACTGAGGTGATGGTTGGTACCGATAATTATTACCATATGTAGATTAAAGGATTTTATCTAACACTCTTGACGGAAACTATGAAATTAGACAACAAAGCGTTTTCTCATGTTGGTAAATGCTATTCTGTCTATAAAGAAGTAATCTAGGTTTGTGGCCATTTTCTGCTGTTTTCACGTTACTTCCAAGTACAAGCTACAAGAGTGGCATGGTGGCTCAACGGTAGTGTTGCTGGCTTACAGAGCCAGAGCCCTGGGTCCCGGGTTCGATCTTGACTATGGGTGCTTGTCTGTACGGATTTGTATGTTCTCCCTGTGACCTGCGTGGGATTTCTCTGAGATCTTCAGTTTCCCACCACACTCCAAAGGCGTACAGGTTTGTCAGTTAAACATCAGTATAAGTTTAAGTTTATTGAACAAGTATGTACACATACAAGGAATTTGCCTTGGTGCTCCGCTCGCAAGTAACAACACGACAAACAATAACAATTAAGAATGACACATAAAACATTAAACATTAATAATAAAACATTATAGTTTCAACATGTGAATGAAATAAAATACCAGAGCAAAAGGAGGCTACAGAGTTTTGGTTATTGAGTAGAGTTGCTGCTCGTGGAAAAAAAGCTGTTTTTATATCTGGCTGTGGCACCTTTGACAGTCCAGAGTTGCCTTCCAGAGGGAAGCACTTCAAGGAGTTGGTGGCCAGGGTGAGAGGGGTCAGAGAAGATCTTACCCGCTCGCTTCCTGGCCCTTGCAGTGTACAGTTCGTCAATGGGGGGAAGGTTGCAGCTAACAACCTTCTCAGTTGATCGGACGATTTGCTGCAGCCTCCGGATGTCATGCTTTGTGGCTGAGCCAAAACCAGACCATGATGGAGAAGGTGAGGACAGACTCTACGATGGCCGTGTAGGATTGGACCATTATTGCCTGGCAGATTGTGTTTAACATTAAACATTAATAATAAATTGTGTTTAACATTAAACATTAATAATAATAAAATAATTGGCGTGGTATAAATATTAATGGTCCCCAGTGTGTGTAGGATAGTGTTAATGTGCAGGGATCACTGGCCGTTCCGGACTCGGTTGGTCGAAGGGTCTGTTTTTGAGATGTATCTCTAAACTGAACTACAAAGCATAAGCAGTGAACAGGGTACAGGGTAAGTAACCAGTATACATTACCAACTACAACTGATCTCTGGCAGATGTCAGACATACAGAAAACCTTAGTAAAGTAAAGTAAAGTAGCCTTTATTGTCATTCAGACCTTGCGGTCTGAACGAAATTTTGTTGCCTTGCAGTCCTACATATAGTAAAAAATGGCAAAAACACACACAAAAAACACAAATTAACATCCACCACAGTGAGGTGAATACTCCTCACTGTGATGGAAGGCAAAAGTCTTAAATCTATGTCTCTTCCCTTCTTATTCTCCCTCTGCGCCGAGGCGATCCAGGCTTCGGATGTTGTGACTTCTCTAGATAAGTTTGCATCATCGAACCGCTTGAGGTTCTAGTGATTCCCATTCAATCATTGTTGAACTATTCAATTTACCAGCGTTTGCTCCATATGCCTTCATACCATGCCATGTTTCCATCTTCTGATCTCAGCCATGAAAGTTTAAATCAAGATTTCTGCCATCTTTTGATGCTCAGGAGTATTTATGACTTTCCCTCCTCCATTTTAACTTCAAGGTTATCCTCTACATACTCTGTTTGCTGCTAGTGGAAATAGATTCGCAGTAGACAGCTAACCAAATCTTTTTCAAATGCTTTTCTTTAGAGTGACAGGTCAAATGAGCAAATCAATAATAAAAAGGAACTGCAGATACTGGTTTATACCAAAGATAGACACAAAATGCTGGTGTAACTCAGCAAGTCTGAAGAAGGGTGCCGATGTAAACGTCACCTATCCAATTGCTACAGGTTGCAGCTTCACCCGCTAAGTTACTGCAGCACTTTGTGTCTAGCAATGAAATGACTCAGAGTATAAATATCTGGAGGATATTATCTCATCTGGGCTGGATTTGTACAAAGGTTCAGTCACATCAGGAAGATCAGAACATAAGAATTGAGAGGGCAATTAATGGCTCCCTGTATCAGTTCAGCCATTTTAATAGGTCATAGCTGATCTCAACTCTACCTTCTAATGTGTTCCCCAAAATAACTGACTCCACTAGAGACAAGAACATATTTTATCAACTATGAATTAATTCCATGGTTCAGACGTCACTGCCAGGCTAATGAATAGGTTTAATTTATTTTCACATGTACCGAAGTATGGTGAAAAGCTTTTGTTGCATGCTAACCAGTCAGCAGAAATATACATGATTACAATCGAGAGATCCACAGAATACGGATACATGATAAAGGGAATAATATTTAGTCCAGTAAAGGTCCAGTAAACTCTGATTGAAGATTGTCCAAGGGTTTCCAATGAGTTAGATAGTAATTCAGGACCACTCTCTAGTCTCCACTCCTTCTCCTCCCCCTCTCCCCCCACATATTCACAGATCTGGTATAACAGTATTTATTGAGTAACGTAATACAACACACTACAGCATGTTGCTCTTACTATGCAGCAGTACCAACTAACAGCATGTCGAGTTGCGATAATATGAATTGTGTGGCAGTAGGCGGAGCTTATAATAATAATAAGGCACTACTTTGGTTAGTAAGTAAAGTAACCAATCTGCATCTTTCCTTGTAAGAATAAAAAGTGAAACACATCTACAATAAAGTGATATATGTGTGTAAACACGTTACTAGGTGCAGACTGATTAATAATGTAACCAAAACGCTAAAAGCACATACAGGGAAGCTCAGATGGTTCAAACAGAGTCGTCGTATCTAAGGGGTGGCCTACAAACCTGTCCCGCATGCGTACGGTATGGATCCGCATCTCCTACCTTCACTGGCGAGAATGCCGGGGTCTCGGGCGGCAGGAGCACAGGGGACCTGGGGGACAAACACGGTGAGGCAGGCAAGCGGGGCATTGTTATTACTATAACAGTATAACTAATGTTAGAATTATCATAAATCTATCAGCATTTTACCAGTTTTTGCTAAAGGTAACATGAAAGTACAGTCGCCTCATTATTTTTCTGGACTGGATCTATCGTCTTTTCATGCCCTTCCTAGCGCTTCGTTCACTGACCCATAACTCAACTATAAACCGAGCTGTGATTATTCGTTGAGCAGAAGGGAGGGAGGGTTTTGAGAGAGAGTTGCTTTCCGCTACAGCTAATCATAGTTTTGCCGCGCTCACTGTCTGCGCTTGTTCTAGGATTCTAGATGACAAAGTCCTCAGAAAGACAACAAAAACGCTTGCAGGCCGGATGATTTCGGGTTGTGGGCCAGACCCGTGGGCCGTAGGTTGCCGACCACTAGTGCAACCCAAGACAGTTCGTAGTTCATCGTACCATTGATGTTTGTAGTGTTTAGGAGCCAAATTGTTGTTGGGAAGAAGCTGTTCCTGAAGCTGGAGGTCATGGTTTTCAAGCTCCTACATCTCTTCCTGATGGTATACGATTCTTCCCAATAGATACAATATTACGGCAAATTTATAGTAATGTAGTGTAGGAAAGGCATCACAATTGGGTCCAAATTGAGGTCCACTAATCACAGACCAATTTTGGCAAAGATGATTAGGACAAAAGATTTTTCCTCACAAGTTTGGGGCTGATTAGAAGCAGAATGGAAGGTCAATGAAATGCAATGTCAAAATTAAAATTGCTTGTCATATACTGCTGGTCATAAGATATATGTAAATATGATCTGGAACTACTTAACTCACAGTCTGCTATTTTCACAAATTAAAAAAGGTGTCAAACCATGAGAGGTTTGAATCGCATGGCTAATAGCTGGAATGACCGTGTACCAAATTCTTTGCTGCACAGTTTAATGTGGTCGTTAATCCATTTCTTTTTTATTGCATACAGCGTTTTTTTCCTTGAGACAATAGGAAAAGTTGAGAGACACTTTAAACCTCTAAACCCCCAGCTAAGATTGATCTTTCAAGATGAGTGTATAGCTACTGAGTTATTTATTGCCCTGTTTTCTAACAAAATGGAATTGCCACAATGGTGATCAAAGCCAGCTCTAAAGCAATTATCAGTTATATTACTGAGCAAAAAAATTGTCCTTGCCACAAACACAAACACAATCCATCCTTCTTTCCCAGCTACAATCTTCGTAATGAGATCCTCACAATGGGTGAGCTGATAATATGGTATCACTATCATTACAGGAAGGATCTTCATTCCAGAGAAGAACAGCTCTTTTATTTTTCTAAGAGATGAAGCCAGCACCACGCTAGGTGTAGTTATACACACTAAAAGAGCAAATGCATTACGTTTGAAGAAGAGAGCCACAAATCTTCTGAGAACTTTCCAAATTATCTAAATTCACGTAAATATTCACTATTTACAACTATATTTTTCTTCTACATCCCACATCTACCAAAACCTTGGACTAAAACATTATTCACTTATCATGTACTGTCTCTATATACTGTAAATGGCTCGATTGTAATCAAGTATTGTCTTTCCGCTGACTGGTTAGCACGCAACAAAAGCTTTTCGCTGTACCTCGGTACAGGTGACAATAAACTGAAATGATTGAAAAAGAGCGTTTGCTTCTTTGTGAAATGCTGAGTTGTGTGCAAGTGTATTGCTTGTCCTTTAAATCAATTATAGCAATTGTTATATCATCTTCAATAACATGAAGAGTTTCTTCCATGGTGTAGGTTTATCACAACATCATTTTAGTATATTTACATTTGGGGATTCAATTAATGTATGCGAATCACTCAAAATATCCAAACCTATTGAGAAAGTAAAGAGGCATTTATAACACACATGTTCTGTGGTCCAAGAGGAAGTCCACTGCCCACGGCCCTGTGCCGTTTACTTTTCTCTGATGTGGAGCAGCTAATGGGTTGACCACTTTTCATAGATTGCCTAGTGAGCCATGAGGGGGTGTGAGCTTGAAGCAGTGCGTAAGCCACTGCATCATTTCCTGAAGCCACATCTACAGAATGCCCTGACTGCATTTGATGACTCAGGTCTGTCAAAGTTTTGACAAACAGTTTCAATTCATCTGTGTTGGAGATATTTAAAACATATATTAAACTAGTCAAGGTGAGTTCCAAAAGAAATAAGAAAGTTTAAAAAATAACATTAAAATTAAATGTAAAATATTTTAAAACATCTGCAAATGCAACCCCCGTCCCCTCCATGTTTTGATAGCGAGTTCCGCTCTTGGTTTTGCCCAGAGAAAGCAAAAGCACTATTATCCACATGCAGGTTCCATACCATTAAGTTTACATATTAATATTGGCATGAAGGTGAATTTTGCTGGACTTTTTGCAGTGATTCATAATCGGGCTGAATCACATTGGATTAGACTGAATGTCTGGATTCCTTGGTCCGTTCTCATCTTTGAGTAAAATTTCCATTATTGTTATTTGATTGAATTAATGAAATAATTGAATGATCGAAAGATAGCAAATGAACCAGGCCTTTCGGCCCACCGACTCCCTGCTGACCATCGATCAACCGTTCATTCTAGTTCTATGTTATCCCACTTTCACATCCAATCCCTACATTCTCAGCATCAATCTATAATGGCCAATTAACCTACGAACTTGCACGTCTTTGGGGAGAACACTGTAGTATACGGAGGGAGAAGGTACAAACCTCATACATACAACTCCCTACGTCAGGATCAAACCTGGGTCTCTGGCGCCGTGAAACAGCAGCTATATTCGCTCTATCACCCCAATTGGTCTGAAATGTCCTGCTTTTGTTCTGTCTCTTTGTTTTTGCGCAAATAAGAACTTCATCAGCAATCAGCAATCAGCAATCCACCAGGCCCTCCTTTGAAGTGACTATCTCAAAGTTGTTCAGAGTTGAATTCCTTATCTGTCAGCTTCCAATAGAGGGCAATGCAGCACAATCCTATATTTGTTTTCTGAGCAGTTCAAAAGATTCTTCCCGACATAATCCACATCACCTTCTGTTGCTTAATCAATTGCACAGAAAGATTTATTGTGCAATAACTATAATAGGTATATTAAGCTAGTACTGGGTAACAATTTTCAGAAAAGAAATCTATGTTTAAACTTCCACGGAGGGATTTGGATTTGTAATTTGTTGATTCATATTTGCAGTTATATGGTCACTATTGTACTCTGCATAAATATAATAATGCTTCACGACCTTTAACATCTGTAATTAGCAGCAATTAGGCCTCAGACTAGTTTAGTTTAATTTGGTTTAGTTTAGTTTAGTTTAGTTTATTGTCATGCGTACCAAGGTACAATGAAAAGCTTTTGTTGCGTGCTAACCAGTCAGTGGAAAGACAATACATGATTTCAATTGAGTCATCCACAGTGTACAGAGAGATTTAAAAGAACTGAGTGATTGTAGATCCAGGTCTGTGATCAGCACACAAAGAGTCGCCTGGCTTGGGATCCATAGAGGTAATTTATACAATCTGTGGGTTGAGAAGAGAGTTAAGGACACAACAAGAAATCTTTAGGTTTCGAGGAGGAGACTGAGATGGGAAACCCCACCATCAAAAAATGTACAAATGTGCTCAGGGACAAACATTAGAGATTTCCCTTCATGGATGGGAATTGGTGACAAGGCCAACACTTCTGACCATCCATAAAATCACCATTTTCAAGACAAGTCTAGTCAAGCCACTTCTTTTCCAGCTTTCTCCCTCTGGTACAATCAGTCTGAAAAAAGGCACCAACCCAACGTTGCTTATCCATTTCTTCCAGGGATGCTGTCTGACCCATTGAGTTACTCCAGCCATTTATGTTTTATTCAAGATTTCAGCATCTGCAGTTCCTTCTGTCTCCAATTCAAATCAGGTTTATTGCCATCAGCATTAGTACGTCGAGGTACAGGCACAATGAAAATCTTGCTTACTGCCACATCGCAGGCACATAAACAATGCAGAAAAACACATATTACACATGAATTCTACAAGACAATGAAGGGAAAAAGACGGCAAAATAAGAAGACGTTAGCGCAAAATGCACAATTAGAAAACAAGCCTTTAGTAGAGGAAGAGATGTGTAGGAAGGAACTGTAGATGCTGGTTTACACTGCAGAGAGACACAAAATGCTGGAGTAACTCAGCGGGGCAGGCAGCATCTCTGGATTGAAGGAATGGATGACGTTTCGGGTCTGAAGAAGGGTCTCAACCCGAAAGGTCACCCATTCCTTCTATCCAGAGCTAGTACATGTAGAGCAAGTATGGTCCATAGTGTTCTGTCGCCGAGGTAGGATTAAGGTCGTGCAGGTCCGTCCAAGAACGTAATGGTTGTAGGAAAGTGTTGTGTGACTTTTGTACCTCCTGCCCGACTGTAGCAATGGGAAGAAGGCATAACCTGGATGGAGTGGATCCTTGAGGATAGATGCCACCTCCTTGAGGCAGCGCATCATGTAGATGTTTTCATTGATGGGGAGGGTTGTGTTTGTGATGCACCAGGCTGAAGCCACCACTCTGTGCAGCCATATGAACCTCTACAGTGTGTGCAGTGAAAGTACTTTCACAATGATGTTAGAAAAGTGGTTGCAGACTTTTGCAACAGCAACAATAAATGAAAGATGCATATTTCTAAATCAGGATAGTAGAATTTCCTTTATTGTCATTCAGACCTTTCAGTCTGAACGAAATTTTGTGCCTGCAGTCATACATACAATAATACAACAATAGACAACAGAACAGACAGTAAACACAAATTAACATCCACCACAGTGAGTCCACCAAGCACCTCCTCACAGTGATGGAGGCAAAAATCTTAGGGCTGCAGTCTCTTCCCTCCTCTTCTCCCTCTGCGCTGAGGCGATACCCCACCGGGCGATGGTAGATCAGTCCCGCGGCTCACCGAGCTCCGCGAACAGGCCGGTTCAAACACCGCGGCCCGGGGTGGTCGAAGCTGCCGCCCTCCAGTCCAGCGGACGCAGCTGTTGACGACGTCGTCCACTGGCCCGCGGCCGAACCCCGGACTCAGGCCGCCGCCGCCAGAACGCCGTCTCAGCCACCGGAGCACCGTTCCAGCCCCGAGCCGGGTCGCCCTCATGTGAGCGTCTCAGCCCCGCGCCAGGCCGCCCTCACGGGAGCGCCGTTACCCTCGAGCTGGGCCGCCCCGACGGGAGCGCCGTTCCACCCTCGAGCTGGGCCACCCCGATGGGAGCGCCATTACCCTCGGGCTGGGCCGCCCTCACGGGAGCGCCGTTACCCTCGGGCTGGGCCGCCCTCACGGGAGCGCCGTTACCCTCGGGCTGGGCCGCCCTCACGGGAGCGCCATTACCCTCGGGCTCGGCCGCCCTCACGGGAGCACCGTTACCCTCGGGCTGGGCCGCCCTCACGGGAGCGCCGTTACCCTCGGGCTGGGCCGCCCTCACGGGAGCGCCGTTACCCTCGGGCTGGGCCGCCCTCATGGGAGCGTCTCAGCCCCTCGCCAGGCCGCCCTCACGGGAGCGTCACAGCCCCTCACGGGAGCGCCGTTCCAGCCCCGAGCTGGGCCGCCCTCACGGGAGCGAGCCCAGGGCGAGTCCTGACAGGCTGCCTCCGGAGCCTCGAGGTCGCCAGCTCCACCATTAGGCCTCAGCGCAGACGGAGGCAGAGAAGGGGGATACGACAAAAAAGTCACATTCCCCCGAAGGGAGAGACAGCAAGCCCTGTTTCAACCCCCCCACCCCCCCCACATAAACACAACCTAAAAAAAACAAAAACTTAGCTAGACAAAACGAAAAAAACAACACAAAAAAGTAAAAACAAACGGACTGCAGGCGAGCCGCAGCCGTTCACCAGCGCCGCCATTGCCGCAGACAATTTAGAGAAGGGTTTTCAGGTATTGGCAACTACATATTTCATTTTTCTCAGTTGGACAGTTGTCTGATTGGGACACGCTGTTTAAGAGACCTTCTTGTACAATACAATACCATTTATTTGTCATTTGAACCTCACATGAGGTTCAAACGAAATTTGGTTTCTGCAGCCATACAAGAAAAGAACCAAGACACACACCAACACAATTTACACAAACATCCAGCACAGTGAATCTCCTCCTCACTGTGATGGAAGGCAAAGTCTTGTCTCTCCCCTGCTCTCCATTCTTCTCCCGATGTCAATTCGAGCGGGAGAAGTTGCCGTTGCCGGTGCCCCGCAAAGCGGTCTCCCATCGGGGACCCGCGAGCTCCCAGTGTCACCATCCACCGGAGTTGGGTCGCAGCCGCGCGCCACCGCAGCTCTCCACGCTCCGAACTCCTCACGCTCCGAAGCTGGCCAGCTCCACGATGGTAAGTCCGCAGCTCCGCCGGCTCCGTGACTTGAGCTCCCAGGTTGTTCCGGTTGGAAGCCGCTCCACGGTGCTGGGCCCCAACGACAATGGAGACCCGACAGAGAAAAGGTCGGGTCTCCGTGCAGGGAAGAGATTTAAAAGTTTCCCCCACCCACCCCCCACCCCCCACACATACACATTTAAAAGCCCACTACAAACTATACCCTCAACGGGACAAAAAAATTAAAAAAACACAGACAAACACAGACAGACTGCAGAGGCCGCTGCGACGTCGGTCGCGCCGCCCGTCAGCTACTCTTGAACTACTCTTGAACATAAATATATGGACTCTGGTAATCTGAAAACTCTGGTGACAATAGTCTAAAGACTACAGCAGGACCTGCTTCAAATGCTTGTATAACAGTGAAAGACTTTGACTAAGAATAATGCAGTTCTGTGCGAGACCCACTTATTGTAAATGTTGCAGATCACTAAATTTAGCACCCAGTAAATCCTGCTAGTAAATTCAGTTTGCTGGATCCCAGAGTTGTGACTGGATATGTCATGGACACTATTTTTTTTGTATCTATTGTGTTAGTAGATTGACAAAGAGTATGTCAGAAAGCTGATATTGTTCCAAAGGCTAACAATAAATTCAGCAAAAGGACACAGTGATGGAGTAACTGCATCTCTGGAGAACATGGATAGATGACATTTAGAGTTGAGACTAAATTATTTGTTGCTATTGAACTAATCTCATGAGTAATCGATATTTTTTGAGAAAACGTTGAGAGCATTTAATTGATTTTGTTGATAGGTAATGCTCAACATTATATTTCAAAGTATCCAGGAAAACATTCTTGGCAAAAAATATGCACAACCAATGTCTCATACACTTTTATTTGGCAAACCAAACAGTCTTAGAAGAAGGTCTGAAGAAAGGTTCTGACTTGAAATGTCACCTGTTCCTTTTCTCCTGAGATGCTGCCTGACCTGTTGAGTTGTGCCAGCACTTTGTGACTATCTTCGGTATAAAACAGCATCTGCCGTTCATTTCTACACTATAACAGAAGTCCTCATTTATTGGGCACTTCAGTTAATGTTAATGTGTGTCAGGTTAGGGAGGGATATATTTCCTTTCTCTTTTGGCACCCATGAAACAGATTTTAACTCTTGTGTCAGAGAAGTGTTGCCCATTTATATAATCTTTATATAACCTGTGCATAAGGAATGTCTCATTACAACAGAAACAGGTTTTAATACCTGTGTAGGAAGAGAGGGGACTGTCCTGGTCTATTGCCTCCTTCACAGATAAGTTAAGAGCTAAAATTAAAAAAAATTGCTGCATGCTTCAATTCCGGCAGTAACATACAATTGTCAGTTCTCAAAAAATCAGGCTCTCAAGTGATGACATGTAAGGTTGGTAAATTATTCCAGAGCCATTGGGGACATAACATGCAGCATAAACAGTTAATGTGAGATTTGAAAGTAGATCAGTTCAATTCCGCAATTACCAATGACATGCAACCAAACACTTAATCATGATGCACAACACTTAATACACAATGTTGTTGAGCAAGCAACCGATTTTTGTCACTTGCAAATCAAATATTTTGCACAGATAATTTTGCTCTGCAGAGTTTGTTGATCCTTAAAGAAGTGGGTCATATATAAAAATTACATTTCTTGTTCTATGATATGCTGTTGACTGGCCTTCCTTTTGACGGGACTAAGGATCTATTATTTGTGTAGAAACAAAGAATTGCAGACTGTTCCACAGGAAAAGACCCAAAATGCTGGAGTAACACAACGGGTCAGGCAACCTCTCCAGGGAAGATAAATAGGTGACATTTCAGGGCAGGAGCCTTCCTCACTCAGACAATAGATTCTCCAGGTATGCTGCCTGACCCACTGAGTTACTTCAGCACTTTGTAACTTTTGGTCATATTATTCGTGATTTATTAGAGCAGGCTTAATGTTGGCTTATAAATCATTAAACAATATCCATATAAACAAAGTGTGTACATTTGTTAAATATAATATATAAATAAGAAAAGGTTTAAATCACAAATAAGCAATTTTGCTAGATTTCATCTGGGACTGTCATAAATCCATTTATGAGGAAGTGATCGATAGTTTCACTGCATAAACACACTGGGGAGATCTTCAGCTCTAGAATCATGGAACTCAAACAATACACAATGATGATTTTTTTGCTTTCTCAATATAAAATATTGGGCAAAAGAAATTTAAATGTGTTACAATAATGCAGCTATGCATATAAAAAAGAACAGTTGGAGGAATACAATGGGTTAGGCACCATCTGTGCAGGGAAATGAACAGTCCATGTTTCAGGTTGAGATCCTTCATCTAGATTTGATCCACTTGATTAAGGTTCTTGATCCGAAATGTTAACTGTCCATTTCCCTCCACAGATATTGCCTGACCCGCTGAGTTCCTCCAATAGCTCTCATTTTTTTGTTACGGACTTCAGCAGCTGCAGTGCTTGCAGCTATGTATAACTTGATTCGTTGCCACCACCCTGTTAGTTGTAACGGTTTCAGGGTTGATTCTATTATTGGATACTTTGGATACTCCCTTATGCTTGTAGCTTGAATATCCAGATAGGTATTTGGTCAGCTGCAATCCCAATGCACCGAATTCTAGAGTCTGTGTTAGCAAAGGTTTTATAAGGTGATGAGGCAAGATTTGTCAGGTGCAGAGACTTCCCTAGGTCGGAGTGAGATTGGGATGTGGAATTAAATTGACAAGCAGGAAGCCCAGAGTCTCCTCCGCGGTCTGGTCGTGGGTGGACTGTAAACCAGTCATCCAATGTGCATGTGTTTTCTCCAATGTAGAGGAAGATACAGAGTGAACGCTGAATGCAGTACAGTAGATTGGAAGAAGTGGTGGCACGGTGGCAATGGTAGAGTTGGTGTTTGTATGTTCTCTCTGTGACCGCGTGGGTTTTCTCCAGATGCCCTGGTTTCCCCCCACATTCCAAAGGCTTGTAGGTTAATTGGCTTTGTTAAGTTCTAAAACAATAGTCCCTCGCGTGTGTAGATTAGTGTTTGGGGTGATCGCTGGTCGGTATGGGCTGAAGGGCCTGTTTTTTGTATGTATCTCTAAAGTGTAAAGTCTAAAGTGCATATAAATCACTAATTCACTTGCAAATATTGTTTGTCTCTCTGGATGATGTTTCCACTAACGGGAGAGTCTAGGACTAGAAGTCTTAGCCCCAGAATTAAAGAGTGTTCTTATAGGAAGGAGATGAGGAGAAATTTCTTTAGGCAGAGGGTGGTGAATCTGTGGAATTCTTTGCCACAGAAGCCTGTGGAAGCTGTCTATGGATATTTTTAAGGCTGAGATTCTTCATTAGTACAGGTACTTGATGGGCCAGATGGCCTAATTCTACTCCTATTCCTTATGACCTTATGAATGCCATTGTACAGGAAGTGTCATGATCGATGGACAATGAAAAACTACGAGAATGGAATAGGGTCCATACAGGAGGCAGGGTGGGGTAAAGAATAGATAAGACATTTGACTGAGGGAGTCAGTAGGTTTGTAATTAATGTTAATAGCTCATTTATCTCCTGAAATGGGGACTATCTCAAGACAATGCTAAATGGTGATTATTTCCAGCATTTTCTGTTTTTACTTTAGATACTTAAGATGTTTTTCTTTGGATTTTCAATGAATATCGCATTGTGCTTTCAACTATTTATGTATATTTTAAAAGCATTGGAATTTGTCTTTGATAAATATAGTTACCTTTCACTTGGAATGGTATATAATTTGAAGGGATGAAAAATATTGGCTAAAAATTCATCATTAGCATGCACAAAGTTTTTATTCCCTCATGAAGAAACAATCATCATTCCCACTCAGGGGTGCAGAAAAGGAATAATATCCCTGGAGAGTATTGACTTTCATATATTAATGTACAGCATCAAATTCTGTTTAATAGCTTCCTACGACACTGGTTATCCCAGGTGAGCGTGTTTAATGGAAGAGCCAGGCACAAATACCAATCACCAGGAATCTTCTCTCTTATAATCAGTTTTCAGGGGGAATGGGGATGTTTTGCTTGCCTGAACATTTGCATGATCAGTCAGAAGAAGTGTCCCGAACCAAAACCTGTTGCCTGTTCTATCCCTCCCCAGATGCTACCCGAGTTCCCCCAGTTCAATGTGTCTTGCTCACAATTCCAACATCTTCACACTCTTGTGTTTCCAGGAAAACAGCAATGTCCATATTAAAGTTGTTAATTCCTGTTTAAGATGGACTTTGAGGAATACTGGAGAAAAGAGGGTGAAATTGGTCTCTCTTAAGTGTTCATACTTTTAACAGTCATAATGACATTGTTCTTCTCCCCCATTACGTCAATGTCCTGTATGATAATGGACACCCATTAAAGCAGTTTGTTCAAAAGACTGGGAGTTATTCCAAAGTCCGCGCCTAAATTCTTCGTCAATCTCCACATGGCAGACTCCTGCAGATCAAGAAGGCTGCCAACCAACTCTTTATCAAGCGCCTGTTTTACTTGCCTGAATATTTGCATAATCAGTCTAAAGAAGTGTCCTGAACTAAAATGTCACCAGTTCTATCCCTCCCCAGATGATGCCTGACCCGCTGAGTTCCTCCAGCACTTTGTGTTTTGCTCAAGATTCCAGCATCTGCACTTTATTGTGTTTCCATTTGTATGATGTAGTTAATTATGCAAACAATAAGTGAATTGGGAAAATGCTGTCCAGTTCTTCCAGTGAGTGTGGCCTCATTCTTGCAGTGGAGGAGAACGAGGACAGACTAATGGGGGAATAAGAAGTGAATTGAAATGGTTAACAACTGGAATTATCTAGTTGTAGACCCAAAAGACTATAGATTCCTGAATCATGAGCCAAAAAAAAAAAGAAGTGCTGCAGGCCAGGCAGCATCTATGGAAGGAATGTCAACGTATTCAGTATTAACCAATGTAGCAATAATCTTTTTGCCCTTAAACCATTGAGATAAAATCTTAATCAAGAAGGATTTGAAGTGACAGAAATGTATGACAATTTCTGACTATTATTTTGTTGAAAATTCAAATATTTTAGGAAATACCTGCATTAAATTGCCAAACGACTATTGAATGAATATTCAAATACCACATCTAATAGATTATTTAAAGGGTGCAGTATGTTGAGCTGATCATAGTTGTTTGAATTGGTGGCCTGTAACTAATCATTTCATGAGTCAGGAAAAAGAGGTTGTAGATATTAGGAAGGTTTGATATTTCAGTGTTCAACTTTAAAAGAAAGCTATTTAGGATCAAATGTGTAATTTCATTATATTGTCGAACATCTCATATAGCTCCTAAAATTGAAATATTTTTAAGATCGTTTTACTGTCAGTATGTTTTTTGTTGTAGCTCCATGGTAAAACCAATAATTGAGATAGGTTTAATAATGTCGTTGGATGAAGACGATAATATCTCCGGGACCTATGGCTTCCTCCAACATTCCAAAGACATACAGGTTTGTAGGTTAATTGGCTTGGTATAATTATACATTGTCCCCAGTGTGTGTAGGATAGTGTTAGTGTGCGGGGATCGCTGGTCAGCGTGGACTCGGTGGGCCGAAGGAGATGTTTCCGTGCTGTATCTCTAATCTAAGCTAAACTAAATCCTACTTAATAGGAGCAGTGGTACAACAATGTTTCAAGATCATGCCATATTTACCGCACAAATTCTTACACTTACAATATATTGTTCTAGTTATTCTTTATTATGGTTTCTACTAATATGTCACATATAAGTAATTATATCACTTGACTGATACTCCAAATGCCTAAATTGATGACACAAATGTGAGGTGCAATCTAATCATGTTCTTTTGGGGATTTCAATTCAGTTCTTTGCAAAAATTTCGAAACTCTGGCGAAAATAATGTCAAACTCGAAGGGTTTAATGGGGTCTTTTAGGAAAGAGAAAATACAACTCTTAACTCACTATGTGAAAGCTTAAATAAATGGCAGGTTGACTAAAGAATAGTTCAGCAAGTTGTCCACCTGTATCTCCGCTTTCTCAGATAATAATTGTTGGATAGTAAATACCAGCTTAAAATATTAATAATTACTGTACTTGAGTAAAAAAGTTTCTGTTGACAACTCAGCCAAGAAAAAATAATGTTAAATAAACTGTGAAACTTTTATTGGGCATCTTGATTAGCATGGACGAGTTGGGCCGAATGGCCTATTTCTGTGTTGTATAATTATGACTATGCCTCTTTCCACAGACAGCAGTGGATGAAGCTAGGGGCGCAGTGGCGCAGCGATAAAGTTGCTTTCTTATAAGTGCCGGAGACCCGGGCTAGATCCTGACTAGGGGTGCTGTCTGCACAGCGTGTATACGTTTGCCCTTGTACGTTTGTACGTCACCGTGTGGGTTTTCTCTGGGTGCTCTGGTTTCCTCCTACACTCCAAAGACGTACAGGTTTGTAGGTTCATTGGTTTTGGTAAAAATTGTAAATTGTCCTAAGTGTGTAGGATAGCGCTAGTGTACAGGGTGATCACTGATCAGTTCAGACTCAGTGGGCTGAAGGGCCTATTTCTGTCCTGTTTCCCTTGAGTACAATAAAGGTGCACATGAAGTAGCTTCTTCAGTTTCATACCAGTCACTTATTTCAGTGCAGCTGCATCGACTATATGTAGAATTGGCGAATCGTGACCACTCGGACTTGGAATTGAATTGTAAAATTATTACTTTATGTACAACAAGACCAGGTGTTGGACCCGTTCCCCAAGGCTATACCCCACCACTGAACCATAGCCTCCAACTGTGCAGGCGCAGCTGACGGGTTCCAGATGTGACGCCAGAGATCCCCGTTGTGACGCGAGTCACGACAACCCTCCCCCAACTGCGCAGGCACGGCCGGCAAGTAGGAGCGCGACTACAACGTTTTTAAAGTTCAAAATGGCAATAACCTGTAAAATATAAGATCAATGTGAACACCTCACTCTCCCTCGTCAGTCCCCTATTGCCCTCCTCCATTATCCTTCCTCCCCACCCTCCACCAACCCTCCTCTGCTTCCTCCTCTCACTCCCTCCCCTCCCTCCTCCCTCTTCCCCGTCCCCTCCTCCATTACCTCGCCACCCCTCTTCCAACTCCTATCCTCCTCCATTCCCCCTCATCCCCCAGCACTGAAACTCTTCCTAACCAAAAAACTATCAATCTCTGTTTTCTAAATAGCCAATGTCTTGGTCTCTCCAAGATTTCCACAGATTTACACCCTCTGGTTTAAGAAATTCCTCCTCATCTCCATTCTAAAAGTATATCCTTTAATTCTCAGGATGTGCCCTTTGGTCTGGACTCTCACATTACTGGAAATATATTTTCCTCGTCCACTCTATCTAGGCCTGTCATTATCCAGTAGATTTCAATGAATACCCCCTCATCCTTCTAAACTCCAGCTTCATACAGTCCCTGTCGCTGGAAACATTAACCCAATCATCCCCAAGATCAAACCTCCTCTGGACCTTCTCTAATGCCAGCACATCCTTTCCCATATAAGGGGTCCAAAAGCAGCCTGGAATAAAATATCAAACCTGTTCTTCAATTCTTGTTCAGTTCAGGCTCTTGAGAAGGAAATGGTTGACTGCCTTCTTGAACCGGACGAGTGCTGTGTGAAGGTTGATGAAGAATTCTGGCCAGAATATTTGGATAACTCCCAGAGTTTTAAAGAAACTGCTTTAACTGGTGTCCAATAGCGTACAGGGCATTGAGGTACAGGGGAAGAAGAATTATGTCATTATGACTGTTCAGCGTATGAACAATTAAGAGAGAGCAATTTCACCCTCTTTTCTCCAGTATTCCCCAAAGTCCATCTTAAACAGGAATTAATTCAAACTTTAATATGAACATTGCTGTTTTCTTGGAAACACAAGTGTGAAGATGCTGGAATCTTGAGCAAGACACATTGTACTGGGGGACCTCAGGTAGCATCTTTGGAGGGATAGAACAGGCAACAGGCTTGGGTTCAGGACACTGATCGTGCAAATGTTCAGGCAAGCAAAACATCTCCATTCCTCTTGAAAACTGATTATAAGAGAGAAGATTCCTGGTGATTGGTATTTGTGCCTGGCTCTTCCATTAAACACGCTCACCTGGGATAGCCAGTGTCGTAGGGAGCTATAAAACAGAATTTGATGCTGTATATTAATATATGAAAATCAATACTCTCCGGGGATATTATTCCTTTTCTGTACCCCTGAGTGTGAATGATGATTGCTTCTTCATGAAGGAATAAAAGCTTTGTGCATGCTAACGATGTTTTTTAGCCAATATTTGTCATCCCTTGATATCTTGAAAAATGATATATTTCCAATGAAAGGCAACTATAGTTATCAAACAAGAATTTCAATGCTTTTAAAATATACATGAATAGTTTAAAGCACAATGCGATATTAATTGAAAATCCAAAGAAAAACACAGATCTTGGTATCTAAAGTAAAAACAGAAAATGCTGAAAATAATCACCATTTAGCATTGTCTTGAGATAGTCTCCATTTCAGGAGATAAGTGAGCTATCAACGTTAATTACAAACCAACTGACTCCCACAGTCAGTTTTCATAACTATTCTTTATCCCACCCTGCCTCCTGTATGGACCATTCTCACAGTTTTTCAGTGTCCATCAATCATGTGACTTCCTGTACAAGGGCATCCATAAGGAATAGGAGTAGAATTAGGCAGTTCAGCCCAACAAGTACCTGTACTAATCAAGAATCTATCTCTGCCTTAAAACAATATCCATTGACTTGGCTTCCACAGCCTTCTGTGGCAAAGAATTCCACAGATTCACCACCCTCTGACTAAAAAAATGTTTCCTCATCTCCTTCCTATAAGAATGCCCTTTAATTCTGAGGCCATGACCTCTAGTCCTAGACTCTCCCACTGGTGAAAACATCCTCTTCACATTCACTCTATCCAAGCTTTTGCCTATTCTGCATGTTTCAATGAGGTCCCGCCTCAACTTTTAAACTCCAAAGAGTACAAGCCCAGTGCCTACAAATGCTCATGTTCAATATATCTTCTTTCTTCCTGAACCATGGCTTCTCTTCTACCATTGCTGACAAACCCCTGGATGCGATCTCATCCATATCTCTGCTCTCACCCCTTCTCCTCAGTGCCGGAACAGAAAAAGAGTTGCTCTGGACCTCAGCTTCCACCCACTACCCTCAGCATTCAACAGGTATTCTACATAATTTTCTTCACCTATGAAGGGAATCCACCACCAGACATATATTTCCCTCTCCTCCCCTTTCAGCATTGAGCAGCATTCATTTCCTTTGTGAATTATTGGTTCACTCCTCCAATCCTTTTTCTTAGGTCATAAGGCCATAAGGAATAGGAGTAGAATTTGGCCATTCAGCCCATCAAGACTACTCCGTCATTCAATCATGGCTGATCTATCTCTCCCTCCCATTCTCCTGCCTTCTCCCCATAACCTCTGACGTCCGTAGAGTGTGAAAATGCTGGAATCTTGAGCAAGACACAATGTACTGGAGGAACTCAATGGGTCAGACAGCACCTGGCGAGGGAATGGCCAGGTGACATTTTGGGTCAGGACCCTGCTTCAGACTTCAGTCGTCTGCGCATTCTCTCCCCAGATGCTGCCTGACCCATTGAGATCCTCCAGCACTTTGTGTGTTGACTGAGTTTTATTGCTGGCTTTGATCATTTGGGAGGACCACACACAGTATGTGCTCAGCTCAGTTGTGTTGGATCCTCTTTAGTTTAAAAAGCACTTTTATAAGGGCCACTGTCATGCAGCAAACAAAAGGGAAAGTACAGCGTATCAACTCTGCAAATTGGCTTTGTGCCAAAGCCAAAGATAATGCCTGAGGCAGTAGCTTGGTGCTTTCATTCCGGGGAAGTCTGATGCCCAATTTTATCCCTGGATACATCTTTTGGCTTCTGGCGGAGTTGCTACAAACCTGTGCCACTTCAACCCCAGGCCCCACATCACTTCTTTCACCACCCCTAATCCACTCCACATGACTTGAAAGGAAAAAAAAATCATAGGGATATTTTTCTATTATTGAAAAGTAATCCTGTGCACAACCTGTACATAATTTCAACACTTGAAGCTTTATTTGCCAGATCCAAGCAAAATCCACAAGCGATGGTTAATGCAAACCACCCATGGCTAAAATTAGAGCTGATTTGTGCAAGGAAATAGTTGCAAAGCAGAAAAGTTGAAGAAAGGATTTTTCTCTTCGTGGCTATAATGTGGCCACTCAAACTATTTTCCTTGAACTCAAAATATTTTAATTAATGACATTTACAGTATTGTGTGGGTTTGAAATAAATAATGTTGCAGTTAACTAGCCTATGTTATGCATTACATATGGATCAATGATCTTGTTCCAATGTGAGCTGGTCACCTTAATAATTGGTTCCTGATGACATTGAGAATAAGACAAAAAGTTAATATATAAAAGAACTTTGAATTGAAAAATTTAATCATTACCACCCACTCTAAAATATTTTTTCTCAACTGTATAATCTGCCTCAATACTGAAGAACTGAAGTGTAAAAGTATTGTGAAATGAATTTGAAATTTCAATAAACTTACTTAGCCAGTGATAAATTACACCAGATGATGTTTCTTGTCGTGTTTCCAACATATTTCAGAGAAAGGTTACATTTAAATTGCTAATGTAGATTTCAGCAGTATCTTTATAGCATTTAAAGGAAATTTAAGATGCGGCGTGAAGGGGTTTCGTCTTAGCCACCTTCGTGAAACTTGACTGAAATCGACCCATTATTGTGAATGCATTGAAAGTTTTCTGTTTACAATGGACACCCTTACTACCACTGTTAAATCATAAGCATCAGATATCTGAAACCAACGTAGGAAAGCAAACTGCGAATTAAAGAGTAAACATGAAATTTTCTGTTGGACTGAGAAGCCCATAAATTGAAAATTTCCATGACCTCCCGAGAATTTTGATCCTAACAATCTTGTTCAACAATATAGAACTAAAGGCCATATGTTATGGAACATAAGTTTCTAACAGAATACATAACAAAGAAGGTATAGGAAGGAACTGCAGATGCTGGTTTACACCGAAGGTATACACAAAATACTGGAGTAACCCAGCGGGTCAGGCAGCATCTCTGGAGAAAAGGAATCGGTGATGTTTTGGGTCAAGACCCTTCTTGAGACTGAGAGGCAGGGGAGAGGGGAACTAGAGATAGGAAAATGTACTGATGACCCAGGAGCCCACAATGGTCCATTGTTGGTTGTGGAGGAGGTGATAATAAAGAGAAGTGAACAGCGAAACTAGAACGATGAGTTGATTCACAATAGACTTGAGAGATACAGTACGGAAATAGGCCCTTTGGCCACCCAGTCCACACTGATCAGTGATCACCCCATACACTCGCATTGTCACTAATGAATGATTGTTTTAATATAAGGATTTGCATTAGCCTTTGCACTCAACAGGTCTTGCTGTTTCAGATTCATTTTAAAGTCTCACAATATGAATTTGAAAATATCGAAAATGTCACCTTAGTTTGGATTACACGAGGTCTAATTTTAATTGTCATGTTTTCATTGAAGTGTAGTGATTATAAAGTGTTTGAACCAGATGGTTCTGGTGCAGGGTGAGGAAGCTGTCTAACATTGCAGACCTTGCAGAAGAAATTAGTTATGTCTGCTATCTCAGAGTATTTCAAATTGTTTTGTAGCCAATTAAATGTTATTAGATTGTAGTTTCGGTGACAAACTATAGCAGCCATTTTATGCACAGAAATTGCATATAACAACATCAGAGATTTAGAAAGTAAGAGGAATTATATTTGGGTTGTGCTTGCATCAATGAAAATCGAAATGGGAGGGAAAAAATCTTGCCGAATCAAAGGCTGGAGTCCAGTTATAAGGCCCGGCATATTTAAGATTAATTACCGAAAATAAGATGCTTCGTTCAAATTTGTATCAATACATGTCATACTTTTATATTCATAAATGGGATGAGGCCATGATTGATAAGGCTGGTACTTAATGTTAACCATAGTAACCTTGAGAAGATGGTGTAAGTACTTTGTTGAGGTTACTCCCAAAGTGACATGGTGGCACGGTGGCACAGCGGTAAAGTTACTGCCTTACAGCGCCAGACACCCGGGTTTGATCCTGACTAGGTGCTGTCTGTACCGAATTTGTACGCTCCCCCCGTGACCAGATGGGTTCCCTCTGGGTGTTCCAGTTTCCTCCCAGATTTACAGATTGCTGGTCAAACATTGTCTTGATTTCAGGGGCATCAAATTCCACCTCATATTTATGAAACCATTTTTGGTGATTGAGAAGAGAATTGGCTGGTTTGGATTTGTGTGCTTTTTTGTGCACAGGATATACCAGTGTATTTTTTTTATTATTAGTTATTAGTATTCAGGCGGGGTGGGAGATTGCAACCTTCACGTGGTTCACCCTGTTTCGACTAATGCAATCAACCCTAAAGATCAAATAGAACAAGGTGACCTACAACTTTAGGCTGTGCACGACATACGCAAGAAGAAGAAGTATTCAGGCCACACCTGGAATAGCTTGGCTAGAGGCATAACCAATTCTGCAACACAAGTGTTCAGCATAACAGCTGGGATCCTATGAGGGCCCATAGCCTTTGCTTTATCCATGCAATTTTTCATTTTTTGGAATGACATGGAGTGAAATGAATGAAGTGAAGAACAGAGACACAAGGAACTGCAGATGCTGGGTTACAATAGAAGAAGAAGGATCCCAACCTGAAACATCGCCTATCCATGTTCATTAGAGGTGCTACCTGACCCATTGAATTACTCCAGCACGTTTGTGTCTTTTATTAGCTGAAGATCAGCTTCTGTACTGGAGCAGAATGTAATGATTGAAGTTTGTTACAAGCACTTCAACAAGGACTTACATGCATCAGTGAAAATGTGGATGATCATAAAGTCTTCTCCTGTGAGCTGTTCAGTTATCCATGAACAGTTGTGATTATGTGACTGAGGTTCAAATAATACTCATTTCTTACAAAAGATTGTTTTTTGAAGTTTAAACTTTCTTTAAGAATTCTATTTAAACTTGTCGAACATGAAATTCAGGCACTTGATCATGAAATTTCTACTTAAGGTTAAAATCCTCAACAAAAAAATAATCTTTATTAAATTACAATCTGTTAAATAGGCCTGGTGGGAGTAGTGACTTGGGGAAGAGCTGGTCTGAGAATCTTCCCAATTCCCCAGTTTGACAAGGCTATGGGGAAGGAGGGGCACAGGCGGGTCCAGGAGGAAGTGAGGGCAGTGGTGGAGGAGGAGAGGTGTACCAGAGCAGTTGGATTGAGGCAGCAGGGAGCCTGGACAAGGTGGGAACAGGCCATGGACCGAAAAGTCACATGGACTGAGCTATGGCAGGCTGAACCACAGCGCATCAAGTTCCTGGTTCAGGCAGTGTATGATGTCCTGCCCAGCCCATCGAACCTCGTAATTTGGGGCAAAGCGGAATCTCCGGATTGCCCGCAATGCTCAGGCAAGGGGACGTTGGAACACTTCCTGAGCTCTTGGGCAAGGCCTGTACACCTGGCGGCACGACCAGGTTCTTAAACCCATTGTAGAAGCCATCAGCATGGGAATCAGCAGCTGCAGATGAGCATGGCCCACCACCCAGATGATCACCTTCGTGAAGGCCGGAGTGCAGCTGCCAAAAACCACAGCAGCCAGGAATCAGTCAAGAATCCTGGCGACTGCGCAGGACTGGCAGCGTTTTGTGGACCTGGTGAAACAGCTGAAGTTCCCACTGCACATTGCCACAACTACCCTGAAGCCAGACATCCTCCTGGTCTCAGAGGCAACCAAAAACATCGTCTTGTTGGAACTGACAGTGCCGTGGGAGGACCGTCTGGAGGAGGCCCACGAGAGGAAGATGACCAAGTATGAAGAGCTGGTCATAGACTGCCGTAAGCAGGGCTGGAAGGCAAGGTGTATGCTCATCGAGGTTGGCTGCAGAGGTTTTGCAGGGCAATCACTCTTTAAAGCCTTGAGTGCACTGGGCATCAATGGAGTGACGAGGAGAAAGGCCATCAAGAACACCACAGAGGCAGCAGAGATGGCCTCGAGATGGCTCTGGATCAGGAGAGAAGGCCCATGGGGAGGAGCGAATGCCACCTGAACACAAGTCGTGGTCTGATCAACCACGGCTGGGTCGCCTGGGTGAGGGTGTCTGATGTTGAAAGACCCAAAACACCCAATGACCCCAGGTTACATCACTGATGATGTGTTCAGGAGCATCAATAGATGTATCAATTATATTTCTCCACTTTCTCATAATACTTACAACATATCTATACTGCCACAAATGTGATACTCAAGTGACATAATTAAAATCAGAGTTCCCAATAAGCAACACCTAATACTGGCGTGGTTCTAGTTTATGGTCTATATTTATGTTCATATGTTGTTAACACTATGTATCTCAGTAATCTCCTGAAGTCTTATCACCATCTGAGATGCTTGCTCTCCTGAAAACTGATATCTTGACCATCTCCAAGTTTAATTATCATGCTATTGGTGTCTGTGACTTCATTTGCCAAAGATTAGACTGTAGAGTTTGTTCTGTAAATCTCACCAGATCTTCATCCCTTTTCTTCTCTTTGAAGACTCACATTAAAACCCACATCTAAGATTAAAGTTATGGTAAACTATCCTAAAAATTAATGTCTTATGTCATTTATTTGATAATGATCCAGTGCCTTAGAACATTTATTATGCATTAAGTAAGTTATCTGAATGAAGGTAGCAGAGTATTAGATTGCAACCATATAATTGCAGCACGGTGGTGCTGCAGTAGTTGCTGCCTTATAGCACCAAAGACCCGGGATCGATCCTGGCAAAGGATGCCGTTCGTACAGTTTGTACGTTCGCCTGTGACCGCGGGGGGTTTTTCCGGGTGCTCTTGTTTCCTCCCATACTCCAAAGATGTGCAGATTTGTAGGTTAATTGGCTTTGGTAAAGATTGTAAATTGTCCCTAGTGTGTAGGAAAGTGTTAGTATATGGAGATCTAGTGTATGAAGTGCTAGTGTATGGTCGGCCTAGAAATTGTAGGGCTGAAGGGCCTGTTTCCACGCTGTATCTCTACACTAAACTAAGCTAAGCTAAGCTAAACTAAGCTAAACTAAGCTAAACTAAACTAAACTAAACTAGAGTTCAAGAGTTCAAGAGAGTTTATTGTCATGTGTCCCAGATAGGACAATGAAATTATTGCTTGCTGCAGCACAACAGAATATTGTAGGCATAAATACAGATCAGATCAGTGTGTCCATATACCATAGAATATATATATATATATATACACACACGTAAATAAGCAGATAAAGTGCAGTAGGCTGTTATAGTTCAGAGTTTGTATGAAGTTTTGTTTAATAATCTGATGGCTGTGGGGAAGTAGATGTTCCTGAACCTGGATGTTGCAAATTTCAGGCTCCTGTACCTTCTACCTGATGGCAGCGGAGAGATGAGTGTGTGGCCAGGATGGTGTGGGTCCTTTATGTCGCCGGCAGCCTTTTTGAGGCATCGACTGTGTTAAATCCCCTCAATGGAAGGGAGGTCAGAACCAATGATGGACTGGTCAGTGTTTACAACTAAATTAAACTAAACTAAATTAAACTAAACTAAACTAAACTAAACTAAACTAAACTAAACTAAACTAAACTAAACTAAACTAAACTAAACTAAACTAAGCTAAACTATGCTAAGCTAAACTAAACTAAACTAAACTAAAACTAAACTAAACTAAACTAAACTAAGCTAAACTATGCTAAGCTAAACTAAACTTCCTATTGTGGCCAGAACGATACCCTTATTAACCGATTGGCTTGGTGTTTGATCTCTGACACCAAGGTCAACATTCTGCCTTAATTTACACTATAAGAATTAACCCTCTCAAAGAATAAGAATAATCAACATTACTAGCTTGTTGTAATGAAAGTCTATTTTTTTTCTTTTCTTGAAACTTGGGGTAAAAAGATGTCAGTGATGCCAAGTAGATTAGGAAATTGGGAAAGACCTCAAAAAGAAAATCTCCTCACAAAAATACAAGAATGGGAATTTATTCTCTCAGTAGAGACTTTAAATTCTGTCTACCACAGTTGAGCCCTGATATCAGTTAGGATAATTTACCCTCAGTTTTTGCCCTGACCAAATTTGATCCCCATGTGATTTTGCCATTGCTAAAATTACTTGGCCTGATTGCTTGCAACAAGTTCCGGTGAAAGATCTGTTGGGGCATAATTATCACAGTAGAGCTAATAGGACTTGATGTTTCAATCCCTGTTATAAATCAGCACTCTTGCTATTTGCAGTGGGATTGGAGTGGTGAAAGGTAGGGTAGGTACGTCATCAGGGTCATCAGGTGGGCACCCTCCTTCTTTGATGTTTCATTGATAAGCTCACAACATCTCCAGAGGGCTCAACGGTGATACCTAGTGTCCCAGTTACACCCCCCTCAGTTCCATACCCTCCTGTCTTCATCTTGCAGCCCAATTGTTGTCTCTCCTTTTGATCCAAATCCAATTGCTGTTTTTTACTGCAGAATTTGATCATGATTTGATTGCTTGTTGGAGGGAGCGATCCCTCACCCCCATTTTCTTTAATAGCCTGGTCATAGATGTAGCAGCAAATCACCTGCATCCCACGTCGACAGGGAAAATGAGGATGTTACAGGATTTGATTCCACACTCAGGGCATATTGAAAAAAAGCAGGCTTGCAATTGTTCTCAACCCACTTGGAAAGGACATTGAAATATGACCATTTGCACGGTTTAAAACAACTCTCGCTGGCTGTTGTTCCCACATGACGTTTACACCACCCTCGTGCAGGTGCCAAAGTTTTACCCCTACTGATATGGTCACCTTGTTATTTTACATCAGCCACCCATTCCTGCAAGTGTGGGTGGAATCATTCATTGCTCCCACCTATGGCACTTGAATCCACCATAATTATGAGGTAAATTTTAGCTCCAGAGAGTTTATGATAAATTCACACATCCTTGGAGGTTGAAGGCACACTTCCTGCTCAACGCGCTCTTCTGGAACGTGCCTTGTGCAATCTCAAATAGTCATAAATTCAGCATTAACACCCGTTAAGTACAAACAGATCTCTTTATTGAAATGTGCTGTTAGTTTTCCGATATGATTATCACAAGCTAAATAAGGAAACTAGGAATGAACAGAATGTGTAGGAAAGAACTGCAGATGCTGGTTTAAATCGAAGGTAGACACAAAATGCTGGAGTAACTCAGCGGGACAGGCAGCATCTCTGGAGAGAAGGAATGGGCAGATCTTTCACCGGATATTACAGCATGCAATCAGGTGTACTTGAGTCCACTTGGAAATGTAATTGCTTTCACACTCAGAATATCCCAGGGCATTTTACAGCTCATTAAGTATATTTGATCTAGCAGCTGATATTTTGCTATGGAAATAACCATTTTACACAACATAAGGTCCTACAAAGAGTGATGTGATAACTTCAAGATGAAATGCTTTCACAATTTAACAAGATGGATACGTGTTGAGCAGTACATTATCAAAGTCTGAAGACGGGTCTCGACCCGAAATGTCACGTTCCTTTTCTCCGGAGATGCTGTATGACCCGCTGAGTTACTCCAGCTTTTTGTATCTATTTTTGGTTTAAACCAGCATCTGCAGTTCCTTCCTACACATTACCAAAGACTGATTTGCTCTTCTTCGAACTATGTAAAAGGCTTCCATTAATATAACACTCTGCATGAGCTCAGGATGTATCTGTAAATAGCATCTCCAAGCATGTTGCACTTCCTCAGCACTGCATTGGAATGAGAGACAATCAATTCTCTGGTGAATTCAATCCAAAGGCTTCAGCCACACGGGTAGATATCTCATCACTCAGATAGAGCTGAACTATTTCATTGCACCATCTATCCATTTCCAGCACGCTAATAAATAAAGACACAAAATGCAGGAGTAACTCAGCGGGTCAGGCAGTAACTCTGGAGAACATGGATAGGTGATCTTTTGGATCGGGAAACTTCATTAGACTGATTGTAGAGGGGAAGAAGGCTGGAATTCACATCTACAGTCAGTAGATGGGAATTCCCATCACATCACAGCCAGTTTTTTTACCATTCATTTACACACAGATTAACCAACCAACCTTTACATCCTTGGGACTTGGGAGGAAACTAGAGCATCCAGAGGCTACAGGCAAAATGTGCAAACTCTGTACGCCAGAGTTAAAATTGTATCAACTTCACTGAAGATGTGGGTGAGTAGAGCATCTAGCTGTATCAGTCAGCCACTCAGTGTAGGATTGTGGATCTCACAATGTAAAGAAGCAACAAGTCCAGAGTAGGACAAAAGGATTCTTGCTCCTAGTCCACAAGCGAACACAATTCCTTTTAGACTTTAAGCTTAACTTTTGAGATACAGCAGGGAAATAGGCCCTGCATCCCACTAAGTCCGTGCCAACCAGCGATCATCTGCTACACTGGCACTATCCTGCACATGAGGGACAATTTATAATTTTATCAAAGCCAATTAACCTATATACCTGTAGGTCTTTGGAGTATGGGTGGAAACTGTAACACTCCGAGAAAAACCCACACGGTCAGAGGGAGAATGTACAAACTACATGCAGACAGCACCCGTAGTCAGGAATGAACCTGGGTCTCTGGCGCTGTAAGGTGGCAACTCTACTGCTGTGGCACTGTGCCACCACGTGTTGGAAATTTTGTACCCAATTGATGGATTGCTGATTATAATGGCATATTTCATTCGAAAATAACAGAACCAAATCTCGAAATAGACACAGAGTGCTGGAGTAATTCAACGGGTCAAGCAGCACCTCTGGAGAACGCGGATAGGTGGCGTTTTGGGATGGGACCCTTCTTCAGAACCAATACAGTCTGTCACTTAGGGATGGAGAACAAAACAAGTAGTTCCAAGTACATCCATATTGCATGAACAAATAAATGAAAATGAAAGGCTCCCTTCATTTCTAATACTGGCAATCTTCCTGGGAATTAGTTCAGACAAATTAAAATGGTGATAAAGAAAGGCAGTGGAAGATGGGTTGGAGGGTGGTCTGGAATGAGACAATGAATTACACTTTGCGATCATGACAGCACGGTTCACAAGTTCATAAATTCTAGGAGCAGCATTAGGCCAATCGGCCAATCAAGTCTACTCCTCCATTCAATCGTGGCTGATGTAACTTTCCATCTCAACCCTATTCTCCTGCCTTCTCCCCAAAAGCCCTGACACCCTTACTAATCAAGAATCTGTCACACTGCTCCTTAAAAATACACAATGTCTTGGCCTCCACAGCCATCTGTGGCAATGAACTCCACAGATTCACCAGCTTCTGACCAAAGAAAGTCCTCGTCATTTCCTTTTGAAAGGTACATCCTTTTATTCTGAGGCTATAGCCTCTGGTCCTAGACTCTCCCACTAGTGGAAACATAATTGGTGCTAATAAGGAGATTCAAGTCTGGCTTCATCACTATTTATCAGTCACAATTTATTTATCAGTCACACAACTGTGACCACAGAGAAGTTGTTGCAGTACTCTCTAGTTCCTAAACCGGGCTCATAGTCAGTCTCTTCTGATCTGATGGCTCAAATGGCCACAATAAATGGCCAGAGCTCATGTATAACTTGATGCACTAGAAAATACAAAAAGAAACAAACTTTCACTTTTCTTGTGACAGCAATAATCAAAAAGTCTGAGAAATTAATTATGAAAAATTTCCAGTGAGAGAAAAACCCCAACACTTGGAGCTTTGATTCTTGTCAGCATCCTATAAATCTGATCACACTTGCGATCTCAAGCTGCAATTTCCTGTTCCTTTTTTCATGTTTTGTCCAAATACCAAGCTGCTGCTGACATAAAAGGAAGCACATTATTGCCTCATTGGAAAATAAAGTGCTGGGAAGGGCTCCGCAAAGTTGACTTTGTTTGCAGTGGTTTGGTGGGTTTCATTCAGTATGTGCCCCAGTCCAGAAATAGGTTCGAGCTTAACATGTGGAAAAACAATTAAATGTTAAAAGAAAATTGAAGTTTTGTAAGAGAATCATTCCGAGAAGGTCCATAATAATTTTATTCTTGTGTTCTATAGAAAAAATATAACCACAAGTTCATTAAAAACACATTATACTGGCCACCATTTTAAATGCTGATTCTGTTTCTTTAATTGCCAGTTTGTATCAGGAGACATTATTCTCAAAGTTTCCTTAAATGGGAATCACTAGTTTTAGAGATGTTTTTCCCCAACTGCTCGAGTGTAACAATTATTTAAAAAGTAAATTTGTGCAAGTTTGCTTTGTCTATTTCAAATCTTTCTCAATTGTCTTTTTGTTTGAAAATGGATACTTTGCAGGAATTACTGAACACAACATGTCTGGGAACTTATTTGATTGAAATTAAAAGCCTGTGAATTAACTTGACAAACTCTTGACAGCTTTTACTGCCATACTCATCCTGAAGCTTTGAAAATCATGTTGATGAATTGATTATTTTAATATCATTGATTATTTTGGAAGTAAAATGGAAAGGAACTCTGTACACATTTTGAAGCGAAGACATATTAGCATGTATTTGAAATCTCTCTCCATCCACATTAAACTCGAATACAAAAAGAAAATATTCCAGATGTTGAAATGCAGAAATACAGACAGAAGGTAATGGAAGCATACAAGCACCAACTACGGTGAGCGAAATAAAACAAATGTTTCAGATTGAAGATGCTCAACAAGAATTAGCGTGAGTTGGAGCTAAATCTGTTTAAAGTAGCCGTGAAAATGGGAGAGAGAAGAAAATAAAACTAAAGTTTGGGTTTGAATAATCACTCCTTTAACATTCCAGTCCGTGATCTCACCCTCAGTTTACTCTGGATGGGCTAGTCGTCATTCAGAATCAGTGAAGTATTGTACTTGTCTCCACCTGTTTAATGTGATGTTCTTCCACCTTGTCTGATAACTGCAATTTTCTGTTTTAGCTATTTGCACTGACGAAACATAGAAACATAGAAACATTGAAAATAAGTGCAGGAGGAGGCCATTCGGCCCTTCGAGCCAGCACCGCCATTCATTGTGATCATGGCTGATCGTCCCCAATCAATAACCCGTGTCTACGTTCTCCCCATATCCCTTGATTCCACCAGCCCCTAGAGCTCTATCTAACTCTACAAAACTGTGACGAAGGGTTGCAGACCTGAAACCATGGTCGTTTCTCTTTAGACTTTAGACTTTAGAGATTCAGTGCGGAAATAGGCCCTTCCACCTACTGAATCCACGCCGACCAGTGATCATCCCGTACACTAGCACTATCCTACGCAGGAGGGACAATTTACAATTTTACTGTAGCCTATTAGCCTACAAACCTGCACGTGTTTGCAATGTGGGAGGAAACCGGAGCACCCAGAGAAAAACCCCATGCGGTCACATGGAGAACATACTAACTCTGTAAGGACAGTATCCGTAGTCAGGATCAAACCCAGGTTGCCAGCACTGTGAGGCAGCAACTCTACAACTATGCCATCTTGCAGCCCTTGCACCACTGTGCTGCTGCACTGTTCCCCTTCATCAAATTCAGCATATCCTGCTCAGTTTTCTAGCATTTTCAGTTTCTGTTTCAAATTTCAAACTTCTGTGTTTTGTTAAACATTTCATAGTTACAAGAAACTCTGGTGAATGATTCAAGCTCTTTTCTTCCCCTCCCTCCAATGAGTGGCCAAAAGGAAATTGAGGGAATGAAATCTTTGTCAGCTAGCTTGAAAATCTCTGTTCATTTACCTCTACCACATACACTAATCCATTGAACCAGAAACCGAAGCCACTTCAAAAGAGGGGACGATGATAAAGGATACCGGACTCCCTCTCTGTGATTACTCCTGCTCTCCGACTCTATGCTCACAACTAACAATAGCCTGTCTCCTTTATCATTGGTACTTTTTTGCATGTCTTTCATTCATTTGTTCTACATCTCTCGAAATCACTGCCTATATATCTCGTTTCCCTTTCCCCTAACTCTCCGTCTGAAGATGGGTCTCGACCCAAAACACCACCTATTCCTTTTATCTAGAGATGCAGTCTGACCTTCTAAGTTACTCCAGCTTTTTGTGTCTATCTTCGGCTTAAACCAGCATCTGCAGTTCCTTCCTACACATGGAATATGTGGTGCTGTTCCTTCAGTTGGCATGTGGCCTCAATCTGGCAATGGAGGAGGCCCAGGACAGAAAGGTATAACTCATTATCGCCTTGCCCATAGCCAACAATGGACCATGGTGAGCTCCACCTTTCCTTGATCACCGTTACATTTTGCATATCTTTCATGCATTTGTTCTATATCTCTCTATATCACTGTCTATATCTCTTGTTTCCCCTTTTCCATGACTCTCAGTCTGAAGAAGGGTCTCGACCCGAAAAGCCACCTATTCTTTTTCTCCAGAGATGCTGCCTGACCCGCTGAGTTACTGCAACCATTGTGTCTATCTAAGGCCAGTGCAGGAATGGGAAGAATGGGAAGTTAAAATGATTAGCAACCGGGAAATCCAGTATGCCTTGGTAGTCTGAGTGCAAGTGTTCGACCCATTTACCGTTTGAAAAGAAATGGGTAGGAGATGAGCGTAAAGAGGAGGGAAAAGGAACAGGGTGATGGGGCTGGTAGGGAGATGGTGGGAGAAATATATGCATATGGTAGTGGGGTGGGATGAAATTATCACTTTATTAACTTCATTAACTTTTCAAATAAATGAAATCAGATTTTGCTTTTATTTTGAGTTAATAGCTGGGAATAACACTGCACGAAAGGAAAGTAAATGTGATTCCTTATGCTATCACATACTCCAATAACCGGTTCCATACAATTTCAAAGCATTTATTTCTAAAATAAACATTACTGACAGACCGTACCTACTCTGGTGATGACTTAACTTCAAACAATAAGAATTAACATGTGAATTTCGGAAAATCATAATCTTAGAGGCTAAACCAAAATCAATTATGACAATATAAATTATACTTTTTTAAGAAAGTTGGCCAGGAAATTTGTTTTGTCTAGATGGTGCATCAGGCACGATTGGCTTGATGAATTCAACAATAGTAATCATTTCCACTAGAGTGTTGGTGGCTTCAGGGAATAAGTTTCTTATTATTGCATAAACATTTTTCTAACTGTAATATTTGGTAATTTTGCCAGCTGTATAAAGTGGCTTTAGGGGATGAGAAAAACAACCAATGATTTATTTTCCAGTGAGCCGTCTCTGGAGGAAATAGGAATCAGGACTCCAGAACTTTACCTGGCCAAAATTGTGCACTAGTGAATGTTAAATCACTAAGGCAAGGTGACAATGTACCATCAGCGGATGTCTGTTTACAGGAGCTATACAATCAGCTAACGGTGAAATATGGGGTCTGAATTACCTGCTCACACTTCTGTCGGTAAAGGACTTTTGTATATGCAGAACTAATAGGAGATGGAAAATAGATTTGGTGCAGCACAGTGGCGCAGCGGTAGAATTGCTGCCTTACAGCACTAGAGACCCAGGTTCGATCCTGACCATGGGTGTTGTCTGTACGCAGTTTATACATTCTCCCTGTGGCCGCATGGGATTTCTAAAGGTGCTCTGGTTTCCTCCCACACTCCAAAGACATGCAGGTTTGTAGGTTAATTGGCTGTGGTAAAATAGTAAATTGTCCCTAATGTGTAGAATAGTGTTAGCGTGCAGGGATCACTAGTCGGCACGGACTTGGTAGACCAAAGGGCCTGTTTCCATGCTGTATCTCTGAACTAAACTAAACTAAAAATAGGTCTCGGGTTTTTGGGTCATTGTTGCTGTTTTCCATTTGCACTGAGCACCATTTGTTATTCTTTGAAAGTCTAATATGACATTGAATAGAATGATGGCCCCTACACCCTCCCTTCTCAATATCCTTCTCCAACAACTTCCTATTAGTTTAGAGGCACAGCATGGAAATAGTCTCTTCGGCCCACCGAGTCCACACTGACCACTGGTCACCCATTCACACTAGTTCTCTTTTTTCCCACTTTCTCATCCACTCGCTCCACACTAGGGGAAATTACAGTGCCCTACGATCCTGCATATCATTGGGATGTGCGAGGATCTGGAGCACCCAGGGGAACTCCACGCGATCACGGTAGAACGTGCAAATTCCACACAGAGAGCACCTGAGACCAGAATTTTGCTGGTTTTGCATTAAATGTTTTACTTGATCCTTAACAGGGTTACCCAGAGTTGGGAGCATGACACTGGCAATAAATGTCATACCTTGATAAAATAAATATATTTTTCTTGGAAACAAGATGCTGCCCAGAGGTAATGTTTTAGGTTGATTTTCTGTTTCCTGCAATGCAAAAGAGTTAGGGTTGGAGTTCGAGCAAAAACGTATTGAGTCACAGATATATGCGGCATAGAAACAGGTCCTTTAGACCGACAAGTACAAACCAACCACCAAATGTCCATTAAACCTGAAGGAGAGAAGAAAAAAATCACAACAGCCAGCATTAGTAATTGTGACCAATGTGGAAAGTTATGCCAAGAAAATTATTCACTTTATATTTGTTCTTTGCATTGTTTAAAAGCCTTGGTACTCACTTTCTCAAAAGTCCAAACATAGCTCAAAGAATCACCACTCTGATGCAGATTGTAGAAATCTCCCAATGTGACTTGCAGCTTTAACAAAATTCTTAGTTTAGTTCAGTTTAGTGTAGTATAGTTTAGTTTAATTTAGAGATACAGAGTGGACCAGCAATCACCTGTACACTAGTTCTATCCTAAACACTAGGAACAATTTACAGAAGCCAATTAACCTACAAACCTGCATGTTTCTTGGAATATGGGAGGAAACTGAGAGAGAATATACAAACTGAACAGAGAGCACCCGTAGTCAGGATCTCTGTCGCTGTAAGGCAGTAACTATACTGCTGCGCCACTGTGCCACCCTGCTTCTTTAACACGTAAAGGACACAAAGTATGGAGTAACTCAAGGGGTCAGGGAGGATCTCTGGCGAACATACATAGATGACATTTCGGGTTGGGTCTCTTCTATTACAGTCTCCCTTCCATTGTGGTCGGCCCTGCTGGATTTCAGGCTACCTACTGCTATATGCAGCCACGTATGTGGGTGATCTAGGCTGGGACAGTAATGTGTCAGTAATGTGACAGTAGGCAGCCCACATTTCTCACACAGAGCCGAGCATGGGTTAATCATGCTCCACACCCTTCAAGCTCATTCTCCAAAAGCAAGGAACTGCAAATGCTGGTTTATACCAAAGATGGAGACAATGTGCTAGAGTAACTCAGCGGGTCAGGCAGCATCTCTGGAGAAAAAGGATATGTGACGTTTCGGGTTGGGACCCTTAGAAGAGCCCTGAACCGAAACGTCACCTATCCTTTTTCTCCAGAGATCTGTCTGACCCACTGAGTTAAAGACTCCCAATCCAAAACATCACCTATCCTTTTTCTCCAGAGAAGCTGCCTGACTCGCTGAGTTACGCCTGCACTTTGTGTCTATCCAAGCTCATTCTCAATGATTTTGCTGCTTTGAATTAGTTTGTAACTACATTTAATAATCCAATGAAACAGAGGGCTGGCTCACTGTTGGAGCTGCCATATTTCAATTAAACATCAAACCAAGACCCATTGTTCAGGTGGATGTAAAAAATCCGAGGGCACAGATTCAAAGAAGATTGTGTTCTGCCAAATGTTTCTCCCTCACTCCACATTGCAAAATCAAATCAGATTATTTGGTCATTATCACGTTACCTTTTGTGGGAGCTTGCTGTGAAAATTGGCTGTTATATTTCCTGTGTTAAATCAATCACGATACTTCAAAAGTAATCTATTGGCTGTAAAATGCTCAGGGACCTCTTGAAAGAGATTTGAAAAGTGCTACATAAATAGTTTTTTTACACTCACAGGTTCTGTTCTACTGGAGATTTAAGGAAAATTGTGAAATAATATATAATAAAGTAACAACACATAGAGCACTATTACCATTAACATATTGTACTTGGACAACCCAGATAGTAAGTAAATCTTGACTTCACAGTGGTCGTTAAGTTAATGTGGACTAAGACCATTAGTGCCTGGTGAAAATTGCAGATTGAAAGCGTTAAGAGGCTTGCAATGATTATAGTCTGTCATTTATTTCCATTGCCTTCCTAACTCCTCAATCAGAGCAGAAAAGCAAAGATTGCTTTTGATTTGCTTCAACTGTGTTATCTCTTATTGTAGCAATGTTACAACATTTTGAGATTTTAAAAATCAAGTCTGCAATTTATCCCATCAGATAAAGCATAAAAATAAGTTTAATTTGACACCTAATTCACTTTCATATCTCAAGTATTAAAAACGTTATGGCCATTTTCATACTCGGAAATTAGCATCTTGTTCCCTATTGATTTTCTATGGACATAACAAAAAAGCTGTGATCGTGGACAGTCAAAAGCCCATAACTTTCTTAAAAATTAAGAGAACTGAATGAAATTTTCAGTAATCATAGATTGAAGCATTCTGAAACAAATATAAAACAATCTTACTTGGATGACCTGAAATTAAAGCATATAATTAGTTAGTTACCCAATTATAGCTAATTCCAAACTTCAATTACTAGATCTAAACATCTATCCATTTCTTAAGAAAAGATTAACATTTTTAAATAGCCTAAGTGTCCAAATAACATTAACAAAGAATTCACAATAAAACATGATTTTAAAACCTCATTTACATTAATTTATAGGCCAAATGGAAGGAATTTAGTGTTCAATTGCTGTAAATTAATGGCCATTTAAATCAGCTTTCAAGTGGGAACCTGTGGAACTCTGTGGAACGCGCTGGTTTAGAACGTTCCCATTGCGGTAGATTTGTACCCCAAATGCCCAGAAAAATACTGCAGGATATAATGGGGCCCAAATTAGCTACTCGCAGCATAAAACTTTGTATAAAGGGATCTTAAGAAGCGCTTTTTAATGTACAAATAAACAGCCTACCTTCCGTAGTCCCCTGTATGAGATCCGGCCCGTTGTCGGCGGTCGCGGGGTTTAGAGGATAATTTTTAACCTACTATAATAATTAAATAAACCCTTTAAATATAAAAATAGCTCCAGCGAACAAACCTCCAAGCGATTTTTCGTCAGCAACTAAGTCGGCTGAACAAGCTCGATTTGAATAGCCTTGGGAAAATCGCTTTTTAAACCCGCCCCCCTCTCAATGGCGCCAAAATAGCGCACATGGGCTTGGACAGATCTGCAGCGATGCTTGAGGTAGTTTTTGCAACATACCTACTTATTGGGTGCGGATGAAAGAGGAGAAATTTGGCTGGGGAATTTCACTAGATACCAGCACTGTGGCCAGGAAGCTGGTATTCACTATCAACCAAGTATGTAGTGATTAGCATCAGGTAAACTTATTATGTGTCGTTTCTCGTTTGAATTGGATGCACCTCAGACATCACCTAACAGGGCCTAAAATGATATGCCATACCTGAAAGCAATTCACCAATTCATATCATAATTGAAGGAGACATTGGGCCAGCCAGATACATAAAATGTCCACAAGAAAAGTCAGAGACTTGGGGCGAGTGACACATTAAAATCACCTACAAGACATAAACCAGGAATGTTTGGAACGCTTCATATTGTCTTGATAAATGCAGTTCCAACAATACTCAAGGAATTTGATACCATCCAAGAGAATTGACGCAGCATTCAGCCAAGCATTTACGATACGATACGATATGATACAATACGATAGAACTTTATTCATCCCAAGAGGGAAATTGATCGGCCAACTGTCATAAAACACAAGATACATGAAACATGAATTAAAGTGATGAGTGGAAAGGATTGGGTGCTGATGCACAATTCCTGCAATATCTGACTCCTACAAAATGCTCTGGATTTATTTACCAACTCCAACAGAACCTTCCAAACCGGGTTTTGATCCCAAGAAGGATAATGGCAGCAGGTACAAGTTGTTTACTAAGTCACACATCAGCCTGATATCACTCTTTCCTTCTGTTATCAGGCTTCTGAACGATCCTTCCACAAGTTAAGGTGCTCTCTGATTCACCTCACTCACATTGCGGACATAGAACATTGTCGCTGGAGCTGGTGTGCTTCAATGCTGAGAACTATATTCTGCACTCTGTGTATTCCCCTTTCTTCTACCTATTGTACGAGTTTGGATTGATCATATTTTTTGTCTTTGATTGAATAGCATGCAACAACAAAGATTTTCATTTTAACTCAATACTTTATTTTTGGTGATAGGAGCATATTTTTGGTATTAGGCCATTCGGCTCATCGTCTGCTCTACCACTAAATCATGGCTGATCTATCTCTCCCTCCCAACCCTCTTCTCCTGCCTTCTCCCCATAACCACTGACAATCGTACTAATCAAGAATCTATCTATCTCTGTCTTAAATATATCCATTGGCCTGGCCTCCACAGACTTCTGTGGCAAAGAATTCCACAGATTCACCACCCTCTGACTAAATAAATCCCCCCTTATCTTCTTCTTATAGGAACAACCTTTAATTCTGAGGCTATGACCTCTAGTCCTACACTCTCCCACTATTGGAAATAAACCTAAACCTCATTCCTTCACTGTTGCTGAGTATAAAACTTGAAACATCTTTCTCAATAACACTAAAGAGACTCAATTAGTTCAAACCCACAGTTCACCACCACTTTCTTAATAACAGTCACATATGGGAAAGACATTCAGGCCTCACCAGAGATGCCGATATCTTGCAAAATTATTATTTTTTAAATCCAGTAGCTGCCATTTCCAAATATTGACCAAAACTGCTACATTATATATTGAGTCCTTGTTAAAATTAATGATGTTCACTTTTCATTTTTGTGTGTACCTCCCCTGAACGTTATAATGGTTAGTTTTCAAAGGTACAGTACCGTAACATGTGATGGGGTACTGCCTTGTAATGAAAGAGGCATTGCCTTAATAAATAATGAGCCAGTCTCCAGATGGGATAAGGAATTATGATCAAAGTTTGACAAAAAAAGAGAAAACAGAAAACATAAACCATCTGGAAGGGATTATTAAACAGTAAGCTTCTTAAAAGATTTTAATGATGATATGAGGTGGAAAAGTAATGTATGAATGTTTTATAGCTGTTAGGTGAAACTCAAGCTGGGATGAAACTTTGCAGTCACTGGCAAATTAACCAACAAAACAGCTCATATTAGGTCAGATGGCTGGAAACCGCAGCATTACTGCACTCTTAATTGTTGTCGTTTTTTTTTTTTAATGACCACACAGCCAGGCTGGTGGAATTTGTTCTCAGTACAGCTCGATACAGGTTCCAACATTTCATCAAACATTCAACTCGTGACGTAGATATACATACAAACAGACACATTTCATAATGCATAAGGGCCACGCTTATTCGTATTTCCTCACCGTACGGAGTTTAAAAAGTTAATTGCGGTAGGAATGAAACTGGAGTTGGACAGAAGATTTCAGAATCACGGCCCATTCAATGACAAGGGAGGATATCTAAGAAAGCATTTATCTATGGAAGTATGTGTTGGATGGAACTTCAGATCAAGTTCAAGTGAGTTTATTGTCATGTCCCTGTATAGGACAATGAAATTCTTGCTTTGCTTAAGCACACAGAAAATAGGAGGCATTTACTACAAAACAGATAAATGTGTCCATATACCATGATATAAATATATACACACATGAATAAATAAACTGGTAAAGTGCAAATAACAGAAAGTGGTTATTAATAATCAGAGTTTTGTCCGAGCCAGGTTTAATAGCCTGATGGCTGTGGGGAAGTAGCTATTCCTGAACCTGGTTGTTGCAGTCTTCAGGCTCCTGTACCTTCTACCTGAAGGTAGCAGGGAGATGAGTGTGTGGCCAGGATGGTATGGGTCTTTGATGATACTGCCAGCCTTTTTGAGGCAGCGACTGCGATAAATCCTCTCGATGGAAGGAAGGTCAGAGCCGATGATGGACTGGGCAGTGTTTACTACTTTTTGTAGTCTTTTCCTCTCCAGGGCGCTCAAATTGCCGAACCAAGCCACGATGCAACCGGTCAGAATGCTCTCGACTGTGCACCTGTAGAAGTTAGAGAGAGTCTTCCTTGACAATCCCCCCCAATATTTCAAAAAATACTGGCTTCTCACCCATAGAATCAGCCCCAGCCCCAGCCCCAGCCCCAGCCCCTGGTGAACGATCCATTGAGTGCTGTCACAATTGCCATAGAGGGAGTACAGAGAAGGTTCACCAGACTGATTCCTGGGATGTCAGGACTTTCATATGAAGAAAGACTGGATAGACTCTGCTTGTACTCGCTAGATTTTAGAAGATTGAGGGGGTATCTTATAGAAACTTACAAAATTCTTAAGGGGTTGGACAGGCTAGATGCAGGAAGATTGTTCCAGATGTTGGGGAAGTCCAGAACAAGGGGTCACAGTTTAAGGATAAGGGGTAAATCTTTTAGGACCGAGATGAGAAATACATTTTTCACACAGACCCTACCCCTCTCCTCCTCCCTCCCCGCTCTTCCACTTCTCTCCCCCCTTCCCCACTCTTTCCCCTCTCTCCCCCCACCCCTCTCCCCCTCGCTCCCTCCTCCCCTCCCTCCCCATCCCCCCCCCTCCCCCACATCTCTCTCCCCATCCCCCTCTCTCACCCCCTACCCCGCTCTCCTTTCTCTCCCAAATCTGTCCCGTTTCCTCCTCCTCCTCTCCCCTCCCTCCCCTCTTCTCACCCCCCTCCCCCCACCTGTGTGTTTGGGGGGTGGTTAATGTGAGTGTGATGCCCCAGGCCCCCCTCTTCCCCCAATATTTCAAAAAATATTGGCTTCTCACCCATAGAAGCAGCCCCAGCCCCTGGTGAACGTTCCATCGTGTGATGTAAAAATGCCCAATGCTCAAAGACATTCTTGCCATAGTGGGAGCACAGACAAGGCTCACCAGACTGATTCCTGGGATGTCAGGACTTTCACATGAATAAAGGCTGGATAGACTCAGCTTGTACTCGCTAGATTTTAGAAGATTGAGGGGGTATCTTATAGACTTACAAAATTCTTAAGGGGTTGGACAGGCTAGATGCAGGAAGATTGTTCCAGATGTTGGGGAAGTCCAGAACAAGGGGTCACAGTTTAAGGATAAGGGGTAAATCTTTTAGGACCGAGATGAGAAAAACATTTTTCACACAGAGAGTGGTGAATCTCTGGAATTCACTGGCACAGAAGGTAGTTGAGGCCAGTTCATTGGCTATATTTAAGAGGGCGTTAGATCTGGCCCTTGTGGCTAAAGGGATCAGGGGGTATGGAGAGAAGGCAGGTACAGGATACTGAGTTGGATGATCAGCCATGATCATATTAAATGGTGGTGCAGGCTCGTAGGGCCGAATGGCCTACTCCTGCACTTAATTTCTATGTTTCCCGCTCCTCACCCCTCTCCCTCTCCCACCCATCCCTCCCTCCCCCACCCCCCTTCCCTCTCTACCCCACCCCCTTCCCTCTCTCCCCCGCCCCCTTCCCCCATACCACTCTGTCCCTCTTCCACCACTCCCCCTACCCCTCCCTCCCCACTCTTCCACTTCTCTCCCCTTACCACACCCCTCTTCCTCCCCCACCCCTCTCTCTTCCCTTCCCTTCCCACCCCTCTCCCCCACCCCTTCCCCTACCCCTCTGTTCCTCTTCCACCACTCCCCCGTCCCTCTTCCACCACTCCCGCTACCCCTCTACCCCTCCCTCCCTCCCTCCCCACTCCTCTCCCCCTCTCCCTCTCCTCATCCCTCCCCCATCCCCCTTCCCTCTCTCCCCCATCCCCCTTCCCTCTCTACCCCACCCCTTCCCTCTCTCCCCCCGCCCCCTTCCCCCCTGTCCCTCTTCCATCACTCCCCCTACCCCTCTCCTCCTCCCTCCCCACTCTTCCTCTTCTCTCCCCCCTTCCCCCTCCTCTATCCCCACTCCTTCCCCTCTCTCCCCCCACCCCACCCCCTCCCTCCAATTCCCTCCCAAATCTGTCCCGTTTCCTCCTCCTCCTCTCCCCTCCCTCCCCTCTTCTCACCTCCCCTCCCCCCACCTGTGTGTTTGGGGGGTGGTTAATGTGAATGTGATGCCGCCGCCCCCCCCCCCCCCCCGCAAACGCTGTTAGGGAAACAGGGTCTGCACTTGGTCTAGTATACTTTTAAAACTGTGTGTGTGTGTGTGTGTGTGTGTGTGTGTGTGTGTGTGTGTGTGTGTGTGTGTGTGTGTGTGTGTGTGTGTGTGTGTGTGTGTGTGTGTGTGTGTGTGGGGGGGTGGGGGTGTCTGTCATTTTGCCTTTGAAACGTATCTCCTCGAAAACCAGACGCAAAAATGCAGAAATTTTTACATATTTCGGTAGGGATTTAACTTATAATTTCAGAAATCCACTCCTCTCTAAATTTGCTCAATTATTTCCCCAGATTGTGAATAAAGTTGTTCACAAAACTCACTTTAAAAAAAATAATCGCCGCTTGCCAGCTGCTGATGTCACAATGCCCACATGCCCACCAATCGAGTCCCACCTGCCTCCTGGCACCGCCCCCACTCCCCCCACCGCTGTGGATGAATGCAGCTGCTGTCAAAGTGCATGAGCAGTTTTCTACGAGGTACGTTCTCTCTCTCTCTCTCTCTCTCTCTCTCTCTCTCTCTCTCTCTCTCTCTCTCTCTCTCTCTACTTCTCACTCTACATCTCTCTCTCTCTCTCTCTCTCTACTCGCTTCTCTCTCTCTCTCTCTCTCTCTCTCATCTCCTCTCTCTCTCTCTCTCTCTCTTCTCTCATCCTTCCTCTCTCCTCTCCCTCTCTCCCCCTCTTCTCTCCTCCCCCCCTCTTCCCTTCTCCTCCTCCCCTCCCCCCTCTTCCCCTCTCTCTCCCCCTCTCTCTTCCCTCTCTCTCTCTCCTCTCTCTCTCTCTCTCTCTCCGCTCTCTCTCCCACCTGTCTCTCCCCCCTCCCCCTCTCTCTTCCCCTCCCTCTTTCTCTCTCCCTCTCCCTCTCAGTTAGTGTGTGTGTGTGGGGGTGGATAGTGTGTGTGATACCGCATGCCCCTTCATACTCTAGCACTTTGTGTCCTTTTACTTTTACCATGTAGTTGTTGTTGGAAGGTAGAAAACTAGGCGGCTAATTTGTTCACAGTAAACTCCTGCAGACAGCAATGTAATAAATCCAGATGCAAAATACAACAGGTCCAGCAGCAGCTGTGAAAAGAATGGTTTGGCCCACAATGTTGTCTATCCATTCACTCCAAAGATACGACCCGCTGAGTTCTTCTAGCACTTTGTGCTTTGCTAAAGCTTCCAACATCTGTACAGTCTCTCTTAATAAATCCAGATGCTTTGTTTTTTTATTTCTGAAGAGCGAGGAAGCATAAACATTAACAAGCGAGAACTCTCCTGATTTGACTGGTTTGACTGGCAGAGAAAAATAAACTTTGTGTGAAACTGACTGCTTCTAAGAGTATTCTCAGTTAAGTGTGGATATGTTTTAATGCAGCTTAAAAGTCCCAAATATTTTCATGGGCTGCTGTTAAGTTTTACCATTTTACTAGTAACTGAAGATGGGTTAAAATGCCCAAAATTTTAAATGGTGAGGAGCCAATGCAAGGAACAGTGAATATGACTGAAGCCACCATTGTACTCATGATCTGAGAGATTCGGCAGAGTATAACAGTTCAATGTTGTTTGGTGGCTTTGAAGACCTAGATCAGGCTGTGAACATATTAGCTAGTACATCCTAGTAACATGCTTAATTACAGGATTTTAGCCAGTGTAGTGGAAAATTGATCAAGACGCATATGTCCGAATCCTACCAAGACAGCTGGAAAATTAAGTCCAAGCAATTAAGCAAATTTGGAGATTTAAAAAAGTGTTTGGCTCTGTAATGGTGAGCACAACTGCATTATTATAAAAAGCCCATCTGGTTAGCTGATGTCCTACATTGAAGGAAATCTGCAGTTCTTATGTGTAATTCCACATCCACAACAAGGAGTTGAAACTTATCTACCCAGTTAAGGAACAATTGGGATGGATAATAAATATTGGTTCTGCTAGTGTGGTCCATTGTGAGATCAGCAGATTGGTCTTCTCGCCTGTCAGTCATCATGGTAACGCCCCATCTGGCACCCGCTGTTAATTACCGGGCGGGGTTAGGAGAATAAAACCCGGAGGTGGGGCTGAGTCCACAAGCCGTGCTGATTGTGGGGGAGAACAACCAGCAAAGCAGCCAGCGAAGTGATCAGCACCCGCTGTGAGTCCCCATCACACCAACAAACCCTTCCCCTCTGGTCACCCCTCGCTGGCTCCAGCCCCCCTCCCCCATAATACCGCACTTTCCCCCATGGCTCTTCCCCCGTCTTTACTCTGAGCTCTCTCCCCCCCTGACCCCACACCCATTCCACCCGTGCTCCCAAACCCTACCCCCCACACCCAACCCCCCACCCCCCACACACCCCTCCCTTCCACACACTCTTCCCTTCCACACACCCCTCACAACCCTCCCACTGCCCACACACAACCCTCTCCCACACACCCCCTGCCCACCCACCCCCCGCCCACACACCCCTCACCCCCACAATCCCTCTGCCCACACATACCACCATCCCACACACCCCTCCCTCCCACATACCTCTCCCTCTCCACAACCCCTACCCCCCACAACCCCTCCCTTCCCACACCCCCCCCCTCCCCCCAAACAACGCCCTGCCCACACACCCCTCTGCCCCATAACCTCCTGCCCACACATCCCTCCCTCCTACACACCCATCACAACCCTCCCCCTGCCCACACACACTTCTCTCCCACATACACCCTGCCCATACACCCCCACCCGCACAACCCTCTCCCCCAAACCACTCTGCCCACACATGCCCCACACACACTACTCACCCTCCCACAACCCCTCTGCCCACACATACCCCCTCCCACACACCCCTCACTCCCACACACCCCTCCCCCTCCACAACCCCTACCCCCCACAACCCCTACCCCCCACATAACAGTTCAATACTTTTAGGTGCTATTTTTAATATGAATGTTAATTTTAATCTGCAAATTGCCAATTTGAGTAAAATGTTATACCCTAACTATAATAGCTAGACCCTCTATTTTGGATGATTCAGTTTGGGGTGTGTTTCTAGAATACTTTTGTCAATTTGTCAATGAAATATGGCAGTATATGTAAAATACAGAATGGATAGTTTAGTTTAGTTTAGTTTATTGTCACATGCACCGAGGTACAGTGAAAAGATTTGGTTGCGTGCTATCCAGTCAGCGGAAAGACAATACATGATTACACTCGAACTGTCCACACGTATGAACCCATATTTCTATGCTGCCCATTCACGACCACACGACAACCCAAATATATACAATTGGTAATGCTTTTTTTTTAAACTAGAGTCACTGTGGTGACAAAGGATACGCAATAGAAAATGTTATAAAGAAAATCCACAAAGCCTAATATAAAAATAAACAGAAAATCTTTTGCTACATGTAGAATACTATTGAGTAAAGCATCAAGGAGATCTTGGTCGAGGAAAAACATGACTTGAAACATGTTTACCATCCACCTGATAGAGCAGATGAATAGGTTCTGATGAAGGATCTTTGACGTGAAACATTAACTCTGTTTCTCATCTGCTGATGCTACCTGACCTGCTAAATATTTACTAGTTTCACTGTCGTCCTGTTTGTATCACTCGTTATCACCCTCTCCAGTCAGCAATGGATCATTTGAGGGATCCACCTTTCTTTGATCATTGTTCCTGGCTTTGATTTGTCCTTTTGCATACCTACCATTCATTTGTTTTCTATACCTTTTCATATCTCTCATTTCCCTCTCCCCTGACTCTCAGTCTGAAGAAGGGATTCGACCTCAAACGTCACCTATTTCTTTTCTCCAGAGATGCTGCCTGACCCGCTGAGTTACTCCAAATTTTTTGTATGAATACTTCCAAGGTTTTCTGTTCCTACTTTCCAGGATATCGGGTCACAGTTTATTGTCCCATCTAACAGCAGGTGACCTTTAAAATTGCAGCAAAATGAGGCATGTATAATAAATTAAAAATATCAGTACAAATTACGGGACGGCCTTTGAAACGGAAGCCATGATCTGCTGCTCTGATGTGTTCCTGCTGAGCCACAGCTGAAAGTGACACAGAAAATGTGGTGTTCCAAATCCGATGGAAAGACACGGAGCCAATAATTTTATGATATGGCTTTAGATTTAAATAAACACTTATGGATTCATGCCAATGTTGAGTTAGAAGATTTTGCAAAGGAACTTATCTCCCTTCAATGAGACTTTGTGGAAGGATAAAGATGTATATGTAGCAAATAATATCCTGAATGGTTATATTGCTTTTGTTACTCACTTCCTTTAATGATTTTAAATTCAACCTGGTGTTAATTGGCATGAATTTTATTATTTTATTTTCAGAAATGTGTATAGTTAAAACATGTTTTATGTAGAGCAACAGGTGTGGTTTAGTAAGTGCAAACATCAATTAACATTTGCAAATATCAATTTAGTTTTAAAACATTGTAATTTATACATCAATCTGTGCTGGTAAAAGGAAAAGAAGGCAAATGGGGGAGAGGAAGGGGGAATGAGAGGGGAGGGGGGAGAGGATGGCAGGGGAGGGGAGGGGGAGCAGAAGGGGAGAGGGAGGGGGTAGGGGAGGGGTGGAGAGGCAGGAGGGAGAGAGGGAGGGGGGGGGGGAAGGGGGACAGGAGGGGGAGGGGGAGGGAGAGGGAGAATTAAATCTTTGTTTTGCAATCTACTTTCAGATGCATTATGTGATTCAGTTACATTCATATAACGTGGTGAGAACTGTTTGGTTAAATGCACAAGATTAGTAAAATCAAATAAGCTCCCCATGAGCATTTAATCAAATACAGAGAGTACAATTAAGGCACTGAGAGTATTTCATGCAGAACACTACCTCTCTTTATTAGCTTGTTAGTATATAATCACATCTGTAGAAGCGGCCAAATTAAGAAAAAGCCATAGATTCTCTAGACAGTGAGCTCTCGACTACACTGATGCCCTTGCTACATTAGATAAACTGGGAGGAAAACGTGTGTACTTTGGTTATGTGAAGTGTTTTATTTTACATGTTTTCTTTTATGTGAAGTTTTCTGTGTACTGGGAAGAAAACCTAGATACATTTCAGTTCGCATTGCTGAAATTATGATAAGGATGTTGGAAGTTTCACCAAAATTCTGCTGAGGCGGCATTCTGGCGGCGGCGACTCGACTTCGGAACCTCGGAGGCTCTGCCGCGGGCCCAGTTAATGACATCATCGGGAGCTCGCAGGTCACAGGTTGGTGACCTGTTTTTCCGGAGCTCCCGCAACAACAGCTTCATCCGCTGGTCTGGTGGGCTGGTGAGCTTCAACCACCCCAGGCCGCGGAGTTTAAACCGGCCCGTTCGTGGAGCTCGGATTCAGCCATGGGATTGACTTATTTACCATCACCAGGCGGGTTCACACCATCATAAGCCTGGATCGCCTCAGCGCAGAGGGAGAACAAGGAGGGAAGAGACAAAGACTTTAAGACTTTTGCCTTCCATCACAGTGAGGAGGTGTCTGGTGAACTCACTGTGGTGGATGTTAAATTTGAGTTTATTTTGTGTTTTTGTTATTTTCATTATATGTATGACTGCAAGGCACGAAATTTTGTTCAGACCGAAAGGTCTGAATGAAAACAAAGGATACTTTGACTTTGAGTTGACAAATGTATGTGCTATTGTGCTAAAAATGTGCTATTAGTATTAAATTGAGTGCGAAATTTCACTGGGGCAATAGATCCAATGTGTCAATGTTGGGTGGTACCACTGAAAGTTTAGAGGGTTGAGCGGCCAATGGGTCAAATACAGGCAAATTGAACTATTTCACTATTGCCAACTAGGATGGGCTGTTTCTGTGGTGTACTACTCTATGACTGTATACCACAGGTATGTGGCAAACAATTTTGTAAACAAAGAACCTCATTAAAACATTATTTTGAAAATAAGGGCAACTTAACATGCAATAACAATATGCAGAATTAGATGAGTAGCAAGGAACTGCAGATGCTGGTTTAAACCGAAGATAGACACAAAGGTGGAGTAACTCAATGGGCCAGGCAGCATCTCTGGCAGAGAAGGAATTGGCGATGCTTTGGGTCAAGAGCCTTCTTCAGACTTGTTGGAAGCAGAATGGGATGATGGTTTCACTGAGGTGGTAAAACCACCTTTTTTGTAATTCAAGTGAGCAGCCATTTCAGACTTGCATCCTACACCAAACATCATTTTAAACTGACATCATCTTTTTCCTTCGCTAATTTAAAATTTCATCCATCTTCTCCGACACTTGCCTTTTACAGACATCTGCTGTTTTCTTTATTAGAATTTACTACTTCCTTTAGTCACCACTGCCACAATGTGTGTCATTCTCGCAGTAAGAATTTCATTGTCCTATCTGGGAGGGACATATGACAATAAAACACTCTTGGCGTGACTCTGTTGACTCTCTGGCCACCCAAACGGTTCTGCATTCTCCACATTTCCCCATTTTCTCTGCTCCTTATGCCTTCTTTTATTTCTATGTTTTACCGGTTCTGAAGAATGCTCATCAACTTTAAACCACTCTCACCTCTATCCACCTATTACTTGCCAGCCTTTGTCACTCCCCCACCTCTCTTTTCCAGATTTTTCTTCCTACTCCAATTAGTCTGAAATGATGTCTGTCCATTCCTTCCACAGATATTGCCGGACCAGAGAGCAATTGACTAGAGCGGCACAGTGGCGTAGTAGTAGAGTTGTTGCCTTTCAGTGCCAGAGACCTGGGTTTGAACCTGACGACGGATGCTGTCTGTACGGAGTATGTACGTTCCCCCCAAGACTGTGTGGGTTTTCCCCAGGAGCTCCGATTTCCTCTCACACACCAACGATGTACAGGTTTGTAGGTTAATTGGCTACGGTTAAATTTGTAAATTGTCCCTAATGTATAGGATAATGCTAGTGTTTGTGGATGTAGACAAAAGTGCTGGAGAAACTCAGCGGGTGAGGCAGCATCTTTGGAGCGAAGGAAATAGGCAACGTTTCGGCCCAAAACCCTTCTTCAGGCTGATGTATGGTGGGGGGAGCGGGAAGAAGAAAGGAAGAGGAGGAGCCAGAGGGCTGAGGGAGAGCTGAGAAGGGGAGGAGACAAAAAGGGCTACCGGAAATTGGAGAAGTCAATGTTCATGCCACTGGGGCATGAACTGCCCAAGCGAAATATGAGGTGCTGCTCCTCCAATTTCTGGTGGTGCTCACTTTGGCCTTGGAGGAGGCCCAGGACAGTAAGGATTCGGAATGGGAGGGGGAGTTGAAGTGCTGAGCCACCGGGAGATCAGGTAGGTTATTGCGGACTGAGCGGAGGTGTTCGGCGAAACGATCACCAAGCCTACGCTTGGTCTCACCGATGTAGAGCAGCTGACATCTAGAGCAGTGGATGCAATAGATGAGGTTGGAGGAGGTGCAGGTGAACCTCTGTCGCACCTGGAACGACTGCTCTTGAAAAGGAGGCGCAGTCGTCTTTCTTACAGTTTGGCTTTCTTCCCAACCAATTGTTCAAGCGCTTTTGATTGCAACATGCGCCTTAATTTAGTTCAACAAAGAAACTGACAAGTTACTAAAGAACCTTGAATGGAGTCGAGGGGGGAGGTCAGGGTTCTCGCTTAACTTTTTTTCCCTGTTGCCAGCTAAGCAACCTAGGCAGCTTCTTCAGTCTGAAGAAGGATCTCGACCCGAAATGTCGCCTATTCCTTCGCTCCATAGATGCTGCCTCACCCACTGATTTACTCCAGCTTTGTCTACCAACCGGATCCCACCACTGGCCACATCTTCCCATCTCCTCCCCTGTCGGCTTTCCCCAGAGACCGCTCCTTCCGTAACTCCCTGTCAATTTGTCCCTTCCCACCCAAACCACCCCATCTCCTGGCACTTTCCCTTGCAACCGCAAGAAATGCTACACTTGTCGCTTTACCTCCCCTCTTGACTCAATTCAAGGACCCAAGCCATCTTTCCAGGTGCACCAGAGGTCCACGCGCACCTCCTCCAACCTCATCTATTGCATCCGCTGCTCTAGGTGTCAGCTGCTCTACATCGGTGAAACCAAGCATTGGCTTGGTGATCGCTTTGCCCAATACCTCCGCTCGATTCGCAATAACCAACCTGATCTCCCGGTGGCTCAGCACTTCAACTCCCTCTCCCATTCCGAAACCGACTTTTCTGTCCTGGGCCTCCTCCATGGCCAGATTGAGACCCACCATAAATTGGAGGAGCAGCACCTCATATTTTGCTTAGGCAGTTTACACCCCAGCGGTATGAAAATTGACTTCCAATTTCAGGTAGTCCCTGCTTTCTCCTCCGTTTCCCAGCTCTCCCTCAGCCCACTGTCTCCACCTCTTCCTTTCTTCTCCCCACCCTCTGCACCCTCACATCAGTTTGAAGAAGGGTCTTGACCCAAAATGTCGCCTATTTCCTTCGCTCCATACATGCTGCCTCACCCGCTGAGTTTCTCCAGCATTTTTGTCTCCCCATTTACACAAGTTCGGTTATCCCACTTTCCTCACCCACTCCCACCACATTAGGGGCAATTTTACAGAGACAAGTTAACCCACAAAGCCACATTCCAGCATTTTCTGTTTAATTTCTGATTCTCAGCACCTTTATGGCACTTTGCTATTAGATCAAATACTTAAGATTCTGTAAGCACAACATTTTAGTATTCAGTTCAAACATGTTAACCTTTCCGAGGCAGCACTCTATTTATAAGGAGAGATCTCTTAATATCTTTGAAGGTATGATCGTGAATATTGATTTTGTTAAATGATTGTCAAGATATAATGTTCTCTTTTATATTTTTCAGATGATTAAGATGTGGAAATTAGAATTTAGGATACATGTTGAGTATCTAAATTGATCCCAATAAATCTACCAACATGTTTTGGAAAATTTGTTTCGATTTTTTGATTACTAAGTAGCAATAGAATTTTGTGGTTTTCAATAGCGGAAGAGATTATATTATGCGGTAGGTTAGTTAGTCTGGAATAAATCTATCTTGTTCCAACAGAATCTTCAGTTTAATTAGTTATTAAGAACTTAAGAGAATGACACATTTCAGCCTATGGGTGAATATGACTGAAAAACAGTGCAATTTAAGATTAATGGACTGAAAAAAAAAAAGATTCGACTAGTTATCACTTGTTTAAATTGCAAGATGATGGCAGGTATGTTTTACCAAAACCTGCAATCACAACAAACATGAGGCCTGATGGAGTAATTTTGCTCACAAAGATCAAAATGATCATCAGAAGTTGCCAACCAGTGAACAAAGGGCAAATCCATGTTGTGCAAATTACTTAGTCTCTGCAGGAACAAGATAATGACCCAGTTAATATGAAAATAAGAGCAGCCATTCTGAAATAAAACACTAAGGAGAGTGAAAAAGCAAAAAGACAAGGCACGGTGGCGCAGCATTAGAGTTGCTACCTCACAGCATCAGAGACCCTGGTTTAATCCTGACTATGGGTGCTGTCTGGATGGACTTTGTAAGTTCACCATGGGTTTTGTCCGGAGGTTTCCCCCCACACTCCAAAGACGTACAAGTTTGTACGGTAATTGGTTTGGTATAAATGTAAATTATCCCTAGTGTGTGCAGGATAGTGTTAGTGTACAGGGATCGTTAGTCGGCGCGGACTCGGAGGGCTGAAGGTCCTGTTTCCATGCTATATCTTTAAACTAAAAACTAAATTAAACAGAAGGCGTCAAAAATGGTGCAGAGGAATAGCAGGCAGTGGTCCATATCATTCAGACCAAACCCAGATAATTTAGTGTTACCAGATTTAAAAAATATCCTATTTGTCAGCAGTTAGCCTAGAGCCATAACATTTCACATGCTCATCTGCATAGATCTTGAATACTATGACAAGCCTACATCCACCATCCTTTTATTCAGTACATTCCAGATTTCAGCCACCCTCTAGGCAATAAAGTTATTTTACAGATATTCTCTAGGCCTCCTACCACTTGCATTAATCTAATGTCTTCTATTTTTTGATGCCTCTGCTATGGAGAATAAAGTCTTACTTTTGTTCTGGTGATTTTGTTAATCTGTCCTGCTCCTTATAATTTCATGTACTTTAATCAGGTCCCCCTTGGCCCACTCTGCTACAAGGAAAGCAAACTCAGTCTTTTCACATAACTCCAATGTTCATTCATCCTGATGGGAATCGCCTCTCCAGTATGATCATGTCCTTACATCTTGCTGTGGCACCCTTTCAGGCACTAGTCAACCCCAACCTTTCATTGTCATCCCATCCCAAAATAAAATTTCTTAAACTCAACTACCCCCTCACCTCGGTGTAACCTCATCATTTCTTCTCCCCACCTTAATTCTCCAATCTGATCCACCAATTCCCACTTCCCCACATGTTGCCTTTGCTATCTTCAGCAAACTAGTTTAGTTTATTTTATTGTCACATTGTAGATTAGTATTTCTTACTATATACATAGATCACCACACAGATTATGCATGTTACACATTCCTTATGTACTCCAGTCTAGATCTTTATCCATACCCTGGGCCGGCTTATAGCCTGTCTCTTTCTCTCTCTCTCTCAGTTTAGATGCAGACCACGGAAATGAAAGCACGGTGTGTACCCTCCATTAGTATTGCATTAAAGACTATGAGTTCTAACCTCCATGTGTGCGTCTGATCATTTCAACACACGTGTGTCGAGGTACAGTGAAAAGCTTTTTGTTGCATGTTATCCAGTCAGCTGTAGGACTATACATGATTACAATCAAGCCGTCCACAGTGTACAGATACAGGATAATGGGAATAGCGTTTAGTGCAAGATAACATCCAGTAAAGTCCGATTGAAGATAGTCCGAGGGTCTCCAATAAGGTAGATGGCAGGTCAGGACCATTCTCGAGTTGGTGATAGGATGGTTCAGTTGCCTGATAGCCTCTGGGAAGAAACTTTCCCTGAATCTGGAGGTATTTATATTCAAACTTCTGCAACTGATGGGATAGGGGAGAAGAGGAAGTGAGATTATGCTGCAGGCCTTGCCGAGGCATCATGAAGTGTAGATGCAGTCAATGGAAGGGAGGTTGGTTTGCGCGATGGTCTGGACTGCATCCACAATTCTCTGTGATTTTGTGCACTTGGATGGAGCTGCTCCCAGCATAACACATAAATCTTAAGCCCTCAGAATATAACTGCCTTCACCTGATCTGCACTGTGGAATCTGTTAATACCAGTTTGTTAAAACCACTCCCTCCTCACCCACAGAGACACCGACTCCGACTCCAATCACTCCTCCTGCAACCTGTTTTCCTTTACTGATTTCTGAGTTCTTGGAGCAAGCAGAATGCTTGAGCACTTTAAATGTACAAGGCCTGAACTGTGACCCTTTGGATCTCGAACAATAGACTCCACTGTCTGGTCCTGACATAAAGCACATGCGAGTCCACTGTACACTCTCCCAACACAATAGACTTTTCATGCCACGGTGCATATCAACCCAGTGCGTATCACAGCTGACAGTCTCAACAATATGCAGCCTTGTTTTAACAGATTCCACAGTGCAGAAAGGGCAGTATAGGTTAAGTTACATCCTGGGGGCTCAAGGTTCATGTGTTATGCTGTTTGATAAGTCACACGTTGAGGTGATTGAGCAGAAATCTGGGGCTGGAGATCACAGCCTTTGAAACCCTGTCAGTATATCATCAATGATAGACACAAAAAGCTGGAGTAACTCAGTGGGACAGGCAGCATCTCTGGAGAGAAGGAATGTGTGAGATTTCGGGTCGAGACCCTTTTCAGTTTTCAGCCTGAAGAAGGGTCTCGACCCGAAACGGCACCAATTCCTTCTCTCCAGAGATGCTGCCGGTCCTGCTGAGTTACTCCATCTTCATTTTAAACCAGTTCCTACAGAGTATAACATGAACACTGAAAGAGGCACTGATACAATCATTGTTTACCTACAGCTATCATACTGGCACTGCAGATTTTACCCATTCAAAGCATGGGGTGGCTGTTCTCTGCTTTTTCTTTCAAGCTTGACTATGAGGAAGCATAAATTCAAAGATACACCACAGAGGATGTGGTATCTAATTTACAGCTCTCAGGTTTTTAAGAAATCACAAATTGAACATGTCGGCCCCTGTAGCCAATTTTAAAATCCACTTGAGAGACCACCTGGAGCAAGCCATGTAAAAATAATGTGTCAGATCATCTCGTTCTCTTCCTGCCCATCAGGAACGGTAAAGCCGGAGGCAAAAACCAAGAACAATCAGAGGCTGGACTTAAAAAATATATTTATTTTTGATCTTTCAATGAACTTGGACCATACTGGTTGTGGTATTTGGTTATCAATCTTTATGAAGATTGGTGCCTTGGCATTTAGTCACACTAAATGGGCCATGTTGCCGTCAGAGTATTGAGCTCTTTCTCGGAAATATACTCCACCAAAGATAACGCAATGAATTTCAGTGACAGAATATACAATTTTCTATCACTAATGGAGGCAGTTTCTGCCCACCTACCCTGCTTAGACTCATCATTCTTTTAGATATCTCTATCACGGTTGCTCTCATTTTGCTCCAGTCTGAGGAGCATAATCCCAGTCTTTCTAACCCTTCTGCATAACATCATTCCTTCATCTTGGATTAATTTTGGAAAATCTATTCAGCACCTGCCTCCATCATTCCTAAAGTCTATTGACCAGAGTTGAAGGCAATATTCCACTTGTTACTAAACCAGTGTTTCATTAACATGCAAAGTACAGGAGTAACTCAGCGCGTCAGGCAGCATCCCTGAAGAACATGGGTAGGTGATGTTTTGGAGCGGTACCTCTCTTCAGACCGATTACAAGGGTGGGAGGAAAGACACTGAGAAGTGTGGATTGGCAGGACAAAGCATGGCAGGTCATAGGTGAACATACGTGAGGGTGAACATGAAGCAACCATTTGATAGGCAAATGGTTGGACAAAGGGCAGAGATGAACACACACAAGGTCTGAGACAAAGGATTTGAGAGTTGTGAAATAGGTAGCTAGGAGATTGATGAGGTATAAATTGACCCACTGAGTTACTCCAGCATTTTGTATCTTTCCTTTGTTAACCAGCATCTATGGTCCCTTGCTTTTTCAAGAGATGGTTGGGCCCTAAGATACACCGTGAGGAAGTTCTGCAAGTTGCCTTGGGACAGATTACCTTCTGACAACCACAGCTTTCCTCCTTTGTGCGAGGCATGACTCCTTGGATGTTCCATCTTTGATGTCCCTTGATGCCAGCTTTACCGTGGCCCCTAGATGCTGCACTCCATCAAATGCTACCTTCGTCAAGGGATAGTCACTCTCATCTCACCTCTGGATTTCAGCTCTGTTGTCCACCTTTGAGACAAAGCCGTGTTGATCTCTGGAGCTGAGTAGTCTTGATGAACATCAAGGGGGTTTTGGTAAGCAGATTAATGGCAACTGAAAGTAGATTGACCAGTTGGTAATTAGCTGGATGGTATTCATCCTGCTCCATGTGAACAGGCTTTTAGCTTTTGTTTTAGAGATAAAGCACGGAAGTGGGGGAGGGGGGGGACCACCGTGAGGGGGGGGGGGGGGTAGAACAATGGACAATGGGGACCTGGTATGGGGGTGGGGGAGGGGGGGGAGGGAAGGAAGAACAAGGGGGACCTGGTGAGGGATACTTTGTAACTTCGTAAAAGTCCTTTATGTGGTGACTATTTGCATACCTTGGGTATGCAAGCAAAAGATTTCACTGTGACTTGTCAAATGTGACAATAAAGTATTCATTCATACAAATCTGTACGTCTCTGGAGTGTGGGTGTAAACCGGAACACCCGGAGAAAACCCACATGGTCACAGGGAGAACATACAAACTCCATACAGCAATACCCATAGTCTGGATCAAACTTGGGTCTCTGGCGCCATACCACTGCACTACCATGCCTAAAAAAGCCATACCTTTTCACATGGTTAGGAGATACCTGTGCTTTTACTGTACGAAAGCAACTTGGCCAGAACTACTTCTGGAGTGCTGTGTCTTCAGTATCACTGCTGGAATGGTCCATTCTCCCAGACTTTGTGTATCAAGCGTTCTCAGCCATTTCTTGGTGTCAAGTGAGTGAGTATAACAATAAATCTAAAATATAGGAAATCATAATGATCTTCAAGAGAACCTGAAATAAACTTAAACATTAAGAATCCAGAGGCCTTTCAACATATGGCAAATGATAAGACACTGACAAACCAAAATTATATGTTACGACCATAATTCTTTGCAAGTGCTGCTACCTGAGATAGTTGAATCAATAAATGACAAGGGTGAGATCTTTGGACAGCTAGGAAGTCAGGGATGGGAGGGAAAAGACAGGAAAATAGAATAAGGCCAGAATCAAATCAACTGTGAGCTTATTGAAGGGATTGAGTAGCCGATTGTTTTACTCCTACTCATATTTCTTACCATCGAAAATGGACAGCTATTTACATATTATTATTTACCACTTATTAATACTTTAAAGTTTATTCTTTGTAGTATAGAACCATAGTATATACCATCACATTGCTGAACTCGGAGTCCCGCCGATAGATTTCTCCGGTCCCTCCGTCCCCATTGTTTAATTATTCTGTATTTTTGATTATTCTGTATCTTCTTTTTTTTTAATTTCTATATGCACTACTACTACGGACTGACGCAAAACTGCATTTCGTTGTACCCATACTTAGTATTTTTGCAATGACATTAAAGTTGAATTGAATTGAATTGAATTGAATTGAATATAGAACACTAAACCTGGAAAAGCACAGCATAGGCACATAATAATAATAATAATGGATGGGATTTATATAGCGCCTTTCTAATACTCAAGGTGCTTTACATCGCATTATTCATTCACTCCTCAGTCACACTCGGTGGTGGTAAGCTACTTCTGTAGCCACAGCTGCCCTGGGGCAGACTGACGGAAGCGTGGCTGCCAATCTGCGCCTACGGCCCCTGCGACCACCACCAATCACTCACACACATTCACACACATTCACACACAGGCAAAGGTGGGTGAAGTGACTTGCCCAAGGACACAACAACAGTATGCACTCCAAGCGGGATTCGAACCGGCTACCTTCCGGTTGCCAGCCGAACACTTAGCCCATTGTGCCATTTGTCAATGTTCATGCCAAATTCAACCCTCAATGTTCATGCCAAATATGATGCCATGTTAAACTAATCACCGTTGCATTCTCCTGATCCATATTCCTCCATGATCCATATCCCACAGTGGGTGGGAAAGAGCTGCAGATGCTGGTTTAATCTGAAATTAGACACAAAATGCTGGAGTAACTCATCGGGACAGGCAGCATCTCTGGGGTCTGATCAATCTGAAGAAGGGTCTCGACCCGAAACGTCTCCCATTCCTTCTCTCCAGAGATGCCGCCTGTCCTGTAGATTTACTCCAGCATTTTGTGTCTATCTTCCATATCCCTCTATTGGGCATATCCATGTGCCTGCCTAAAATGCTTCTTAAATGGCACTATTGTGTCTTCCTTCACCGTCACCCCGGCAGCACGTTCCAGGCGCTCAATTCTCTCTGAATAAAAAAACATCTGCCCCGCACATCTCCTTTAAACTTCACCCCCACTCACCTTACAGCAATGCCCTCTAGTCTTTGACACTTCCACCCTGAGCAAAAGGTTCTGACTGTCTACCTGATCAATGCCTTTCATAATTTTATATAATTTTATCTTGTCTTCCCCCAGCCTCTGACTCTGTAGGAGATAGATCAGATGATATAAGGCCAAGATGTACATTAAGATGACCTCTAATAACCTTCTGGTGCCTCATACAATGGGTCATGAATCAGCTGCTTGATGACCTGGTCAGGTATGGAGATTATAAAAACCATCCCGTTCTCACCCAATTCCTACACATAAAAACTCCCCATCGAGAGTTAATACGTACAATTTGCAGGCAGTGAATTATTCTTTCTCTTCCTGAGAACTGGATACTGTGACTAATGCCATCATTTCAGCTAAAGTGTGTACAGATGGTTAATGAAACATGACATCCTCCGCCTCTCTGCCAGATTGGATGGTGCTTGCATCTCCTGGGTGACCGGGCGATCTTAAAGGTCAACATAGTTCCACAAATCTATGATTGGTGCTTTGAAACCACATTGGGATAGTACAAAAATGCTGCTGCATACTCTCTGATGTGGCAATTTGTTTGACCCTGCAGCGTAAAAGATTAACAGAACCAAGTTTGCCATCAGTGCCTTTACTTTCATTGTGCATTGATGTTACAGACAGCCTGAGAAATGTCTTAACTCAGGGTCAACATTTCATCAGTTTTGAAAATAACTTTTGAATTGTAAAAAAATCAATAATGGCCATTCATTGACTAAACAGTATATACACTTTGAGCAAAAACTAATGCTTAAACATTGGAGTTGGGCTGTTTTAAATTTATCCCCTATTCATTCATTTTAATAGCATTACTCGATATTCAATGCCACAAGTGTGAATTGTCGAAATGATTTATAATATATAATTCATGACTGATGACTGGAGAATATATTACGTTAAAATGTTAAATATCGAGCAATGTATTCATTTGATGGATAGGAAGGTCAACGTCCTTTCTATAAATTTAAAAAAATGTTGTAAAATGTGACTTTCCCAAATTGCAAGGCTCTTAACTATTATCACTGCTCATGTTCAGGTAGATCTGGAGTTGAACAACTCAGAAGGGAATCATTCTCGTGTAGGAAGGAACAGCAGATGCTGGTTTAAACCGAAGAGAGACACAAAATGCTGGAGCTACTCAGCGAGACAGGCAGCATCTCTGGAGAGAAGGAATGGGTGCCGTTTCGGATCGAGACCCTTCTTCAGACCTCTGGAAAGAGGTCTGGACATCCGGTGACGCTGTTGCTAGTTGCCTCCGCCCACGGTCTGGCTGTCTTTTTTAATTTTGTTATGTTTAGAGTGTGTCATTTAGTTTTTTTTTTCCAGTATTTTATGTGGGGGAAGCAGGTAGGGTAGGGGGAAACCGTCCTTCAGTCGCTTCCTGGCGAGGATGCGGCTATTATCCGAGTCGCGTCCTCGCCCCCCCGCAGCCTACCAACTGGATTGGCGTGTCCTTTCCTGCCGGACCGGACCAGAGCTTCAGCAGCGGCGGTGAGGCGCTGGAAACATTGCGAAGCGGGCGAGGCCCTACCTGGGATCGCCGCTTGGAGCTCCTGAGTGTTGGGCTGCTGCTCCAACATCGCGGAGCTGTGGGTGCAGAGCTCCCAACACGGGTGGCGCAGACTTTAACATCACGGAGTCCTGGGACCCTTTGCCGGGGGTCGCCAGCGCGAATCTCCGCCCAGCGCGGCCTTTGGACATCGGTAGCCGCGGACTCCGGTGGAAAGTGGAAGGTGGCCGATTCAGAGGTCCAGGCCGCTGAGGATGTTCTCTCGTTCGACGTCGGGGTTCAATCGTTCCCGGCGAGAGGACCTGAATATCGGGCCGCCCGTAGCTGCGACTGCGGGGGGCTCAGGAGGCCCCGACCACGGATGAACATTGGGGAACATGGACTTTGTTGACTGGACTTTGGTTCCTTCCCTCACAGTGGGGAACTTTGGTGCTGCTGTGGGGATGTTTGTGTTGTGGACTAACTGTGTTCTGTGTTTTGGTGTTTTTTTTATTTTATTTTTTGTATGGCTGTAAGGGAAAAATAATTTTGTTGTCTCTTAATTGAAGACAATGACAATAAATTAAATCAAATCAAACCAAATCAAATCAAATTTGCTTTTGTTAAGTGCTGTATGGGTGAAATTGATTTTCCTAGACAGGAACCTGATTATACTGCTTTCCATGTTGAATTACAGCAAAAAAGAAATGTGACTATGCACTTCTTATGATGAATCAGACTTGCATGGATGAGTGTATGATGATGATATCTCCTACTGCAGTGGTTATTCCAACCACTCCAAGAGCGAATTGTGGACGCAGCCCAGACCATCACACAATCCAATCTTCCTTCTATTGAGTTCAAAAGGGAACTGCAGATGCTGGAATATCGAAGGTACACAAAATTGCTGGGGAAACTCAGCGGGTGCAGCAGCATCTATGGAGCGAAGGAAATAGGCGACGTTTCGGGCCGAAACCCTTCTTCAGACTGATGGGGGGTGGGGAAAGAAAGAAGGAAAAGGGAAGGAGGAGGAGGAGCCCGAGGGCGGGCGGATGGGAGGGTGGGAGGAGACAGCTAGAGGGTTAAGGAAGGGGAGGAGACAGCACGGGCTAGCCAAATTGGGAGAATTCAATGTTAATGCCATAAGGACGCAAGGACCCCAGACGGAATATGAGGTGCTGTTCCTCCAATTTCCGCTGTTGCTCACTCTGGCAATGGAGGAGACCCAGGACAGAGAGGTCGGATTGGGAATGGGAGGGGGAGTTGAAGTGCTGAGCCTCCGGGAGGTCAGGTAGGTTATTGCGGACTGAGCGGAGGTGTTCGGCGAAACGATCGCCCAACCTACGCTTGGTCTCACCGATGTAAATCAGCTGACATCTAGAGCAGCGGATGCAGTAGATGAGGTTGGAGGAGATACAGGTGAACCTTTGTCGCACCTGGAACGACTGCTTGGGACCTTGAATGGAGTCGAGGGGGGAGGTGAAGGGACAGGTGTTGCATTTCTTGCGTTTGCAACGGAAAGTGCCCGGGGAGGGGGTGGTGCGGGAGGGAAGGGAAGAATTGACGAGGGAGTTGCGGAGGGAGCGGTCTTTGCGGAAGGCAGACATGGGGGGAGATGGGAAGATGTGGCGAGTGGTGGGGTCACGTTGGAGGTGGCGGAAATGGCGGAGGATTATGTGTTGTATTTGCCGGCTGGTGGGGTGAAAGGTGAGGACCAGAGGGACTCTGCCCTTGTTGCGTGTGCGGGGATGGGGAGAGAGAGCAGTGTTACGGGGTATGGATGAGACCCTGGTGTGAGCCTCATCTATGGTGGCGGAGGGGAATCCCCGTTCCCTGAAGAACGAGGACATTTCCGATGCCCTGGTATGAAATGTCTCATCCTGGGAACAGATGCGGCGTAGGCGGAGGAATTGGGAGTAGGGGATGGAGTCTTTACAGGGGGCAGGGTGGGAAGACGTGTTGTCCAGATAGCCATGTGAGTCAGTGGGTTTGTAATGTATGTCGGTCAGGAGTCTGTCCCCTGCGATGGAGATGGTGAGGTCAAGGAATGGTAGGGAAGTGTCGGAAATCGTCCAGGTGTATTGGAGTGCCGGATGGAAGTTGGTGGTGAAGTGGATGAAGTCAGTCAGTTGTGTGTGGGTGCAGGAGGTGGCACCAAAGCAGTCGTCAATGTAGCAGAGGTAGAGGTCGGGGATGGGGCCCTGGTACGTCTCGAACAAGGATTGTTCAACGTGCCCGACAAAGAGGCAGGCGTAGCTGAGGCTCATGCGTGTGCCCATAGCTACGCCTTGTGTTTGGAGGAAATGGGAGGAGTCAAATGTAAAGTTATTGAGGGTGAGGACCAACTCCGCTAAGCGGAGGAGAGTGTCAGTGGCTGGGTATAGGTTGCTCCTCTGGTCGAGGAAGAACCGGAGGGCTCTGAGGCCATCCTGGTGGGGGATGGAGGTGTAGAGTGACCAGACATCCATGGTGAAGATGAGGGGGTGAGGGCCCAGAGAGTGGAATGCGTGGAGGCGGCGGAGAGTGTCTGAGGTGTCTAGAACATAGGTGGGGAGGGATTTGACCAAGGGGGATAGGATGGAGTCAAGGTATGTGGAGATGAGTTCGGTGGGGCATGAACACGCAGAGACAATGGGTCTGCCGGGAGAGCCGGGTTTGTGGATTTTGGGGAGAAGGTAAAAACGGGCCGTGCGGGGCTGGGGAACGATGAGTTTGGAGGCTTGGTCAGGTAGGGCGTGGGAATTGATGAAGTCGGTGATGGTGCTAGAAATGGTGGCCTGGTGCTCGTCAGTGGGGTCATGGTCCAAGGGTAAGTAGGAGGAGGTGTCCGAGAGTTGGCGCGCGGCCTCAGCTTTGTAGAGATCGGCGCGCCAGACTACCACGGCACCTCCCTTGTCGGCTGGTTTGATGACCCAGTCTGGGTTTTTGCGGAGTGATTCGATGGCAGTGCGTTCAGAGGGGGAAAGGTCATGGTCCAAGGGTAAGTAGGAGGAGGTGTCCAATCTCGCGCCGATCTCTACAAAGCTGAGGCCGCGCGCCAACTCTCGGACACCTCCTCCTACTTACCCTTGGACCATGACCCCACTGACGAGCACCAGGCCACCATTTCTAGCACCATCACCGACTTCATCAATTCCCACGCCCTACCTGACCAAGCCTCCAAACTCATCGTTCCCCAGCCCCGCACGGCCCGTTTTTACCTTCTCCCCAAAATCCACAAACCCGGCTCTCCCGGCAGACCCATTGTCTCTGCGTGTTCGTGCCCCACCGAACTCATCTCCACATACCTTGACTCCATCCTATCCCCCTTGGTCAAATCCCTCCCCACCTATGTTCTAGACACCTCAGACACTCTCCGCCGCCTCCACGCATTCCACTCTCTGGGCCCTCACCCCCTCATCTTCACCATGGATGTCCGGTCACTCTACACCTCCATCCCCCACCAGGATGGCCTCAGAGCCCTCCGGTTCTTCCTCGACCAGAGGAGCAACCTATACCCAGCCACTGACACTCTCCTCCGCTTAGCGGAGTTGGTCCTCACCCTCAATAACTTTACATTTGACTCCTCCCATTTCCTCCAAACACAAGGCGCAGCTATGGGCACACGCATGGGCCCCAGCTACGCCTGCCTCTTTGTCGGGCACGTTGAACAATCCTTGTTCGAGACGTACCAGGGCCCCATCCCCGACCTCTACCTCCGCTACATTGACGACTGCTTTGGTGCCACCTCCTGCACCCACACACAACTGACTGACTTCATCCACTTCACCACCAACTTCCATCCGGCACTCCAATACACCTGGACGATTTCCGACACTTCCCTACCATTCCTTGACCTCACCATCTCCATCGCAGGGGACAGACTCCTGACCGACATACATTACAAACCCACTGACTCACATGGCTATCTGGACTACACGTCTTCCCACCCTGCCCCCTGTAAAGACTCCATCCCCTACTCCCAATTCCTCCGCCTACGCCGCATCTGTTCCCAGGATGAGACATTTCATACCAGGGCATCGGAAATGTCCTCGTTCTTCAGGGAACGGGGATTCCCCTCTGCCACCATAGATGAGGCTCACACCAGGGTCTCATCCATACCCCGTAACACTGCTCTCTCTCCCCATCCCCGCACACGCAACAAGGGCAGAGTCCCTCTGGTCCTCACCTTTCACCCCACCAGCCGGCAAATACAACACATAATCCTCCGCCATTTCCGCCACCTCCAACGTGACCCCACCACTCGCCACATCTTCCCATCTCCCCCCATGTCTGCCTTCCGCAAAGACCGCTCCCTCCGCAACTCCCTCGTCAATTCTTCCCTTCCCTCCCGCACCACCCCCTCCCCGGGCACTTTCCGTTGCAACCGCAAGAAATGCAACACCTGTCCCTTCACCTCCCCCCTCGACTCCATTCAAGGTCCCAAGCAGTCGTTCCAGGTGCGACAAAGGTTCACCTGTATCTCCTCCAACCTCATCTACTGCATCCGCTGCTCTAGATGTCAGCTGATTTACATCGGTGAGACCAAGCGTAGGTTGGGCGATCGTTTCGCCGAACACCTCCGCTCAGTCCGCAATAACCTACCTGACCTCCCGGTGGCTCAGCACTTCAACTCCCCCTCCCATTCCCAATCCGACCTCTCTGTCCTGGGTCTCCTCCATTGCCAGAGTGAGCAACAGCAGAAATTGGAGGAACAGCACCTCATATTCCGTCTGGGGTCCTTGCGTCCTTATGGCATTAACATTGAATTCTCCCAATTTGGCTAGCCCGTGCTGTCTCCTCCCCTTCCTTAACCCTCTAGCTGTCTCCTCCCACCCTCCCATCCGCCCGCCCTCGGGCTCCTCCTCCTCCTTCCCTTTTCCTTCTTTCTTTCCCCACCCCCCATCAGTCTGAAGAAGGGTTTCGGCCCAAAACGTCGCCTATTTCCTTCGCTCCATAGATGCTGCTGCACCCGCTGAGTTTCCCCAGCAATTTCGTGTACCTTCCTTCTATTGACTTCATTTATACCTCACGCTGCCTCGGTTTGGCCAGCAGCATAATCAAAGACGTGTCGCACCCTGGCCACTGACTCTTCTTCCCTCTCCCATCAGGCAAAAGGTATAGATGTGTGAAAACACACAGCTCCATATTCAGGGACAGTTTCTTTCCAGCTGTTATCAGGCAAGTGAATCATCCTACCACAATCAGAGAACAATGCTGAACTACTATCTACCTCTTTGGTGATACTCGGACTATCCTTGATTGGACTTTGCTGGCTTTACCTTGCACTAAACGTCATTCCCTTATCATGTATCTATACACTTTAAATGGCTCGATTGTAACCACATATTGTCTATCTGCTGACTGGATGGTACGCAACAAAAGCATTTCTCTGTACCTCGGTATCATGTGACAAACTGAAATGCAACTGAAACTGAGAAAGCATGGCATGTTTTATCAGAGTGCGTTAAATTTAAGTGCTTTCAGACTTTTATAGCTCAATTTAAAAGGAGTCTGCAAGAACAATTCACAGCTCAGAACTGGGAACACAACATGTAATTTTGGATGTGTATTCTTGAACATCCCATTGCTTCCCATTCTCACTACCACCTACAGTAATAAGGGGTTGAAAGGCCTTGTGCCCACTGGATAATAATAAGATCCCTGGTGTTTAAGAAGGAACTGCAGATGCTGGAAAAGCGAAGGTACACAAAAATGCTGGAGAAACTCAGCGGGTGCAGCAGCATCTATGTAGCGAAGGAAATAGGCAACGTTTCGGGCCGAAAGGTTGCCTATTTCCTTCGCTCCATAGATGCTGCTGCACCCGCTGAGTTTCTCCAGCATTTTTGTGTACCTCCAATAAGATCACTGGGGCAGCCAGTATTGCTGCTGAACTGAAAATTGATGGTGCAAATCTTCTACCAACTACAAAGCCACATCATACAACTTTGGTGTTCAATTTTTAAAAAGTTCTTATTTAGGAAAGGCTAAATCTAACAATCCTATCTGGGTGGAGAAGTAATTGTTTATACTACATATATTAACTCCAGATTTTGGCTCTGTTCCTTATAATGTATATTTATTTTATATCCTGCCTGTATTTCACTTCCCCTCCACTTAAATGTGTTTTTGCTGATAAATAATATTACGTGGCACCTCTCCACAGCTAACAAGGTGTGTCCACATTTAGGTTGAAGGGTTCCACAAATGGAAGTAGCAACAACATTGGTGGTCTTATGAAAAAAAACCGTCAGAGGTATAGAAAACAAGATATGGCTTGTAATATTTGACTTTCTTATTACGGGGTGGAGATCGTGAAGTTAATACAGAAAAGATTTCCAGTATTGAAGAAAGAATTGGGTGGTATCACTATCAATATTGGACAGCACTGTGTAGGTATGTTGCAAAGCCTACCTGAAGCGTCGTTGAAAATCTGCCGCTGCGGGTGTGCGCGATTTTGGCGCCGTTTAGAGGGGGCGGGTTTAAAACGCGATTTTCTCTAGGCTGTTCAAATCGAAGATGTTCAGCCTAGTTAATTATTAACGAAAAATCGCTGGAAGACCCCGTCGCAAAAGCTATTATTAGTTTTAAAGGCCTCGTATAATAGTTATAGTAGTTTAAAAATCAATCTCTAAACCCGCGACCACCAGCAACCGCAGGGTCTCATAGAGCAAATATCTGAAGGTAGGTTGTATATTTTTACATTAAAAAGGGCTTCTTAAGATCCCTTTATACAAAGTTTAATATTGCGAGTAGCTCATTTTGGGCCCATTATATCACGCAGTATTTTTCTGGACATTTGGGGGCACAAATCTACCGCAATGTGAACGTTCCAAACCAGCGCGTTCCACAGGGACCCACTGGAAAGCTGATTTAAAATGGGCATTTATTTACAGCAATTGAACACTAAATTCCTTCCATTTGGTCTATAAATTAATGTAAATGAGATTTTAAAATCATGTTTTATTGTGAATTATTTGTGAATATTATTTGGACATTTAGGCTATTTAAAATGTTAATCATTTATTAAGAAATGGATAGATGTTTAGATCTAGTAATTGAAGTCTGAAATTAGCTACAATTAGGTAACTAACTAATTATATGCTTTAATTTCAGGTCATCCAAGTAAGATTATTTTATATTTGTTTCAGAATGCTTCAATCTATGATAACTGAAAATTTTATTCAGTTCTCTTAATTTTTAAGAAAGTTATGGGCTTTTGACTGTTCACGATCACAGCTTTTTTGTTATGTCCATAGAAAATCAATAGGGAACAAGATGCTCATTTCCGAGTATGAAAATGGCCATATCTTTTTAAATACTTGAGATATGAAAGTGAATTAGGTGTCAAATTAAACTTATTTTTATGCTTTATCTGATGGGATAAATTACAGACTTGATTTTTAAAATCTCAAAATTTTGTAACATTGCTACACTGTGGCGTAACAGTAGAGCTGCTACCTTAAGGGCCTGTCCCACTTGGGCGTCATTTGCGCGTAATTTACGCAACATTATTTACGCGTCACGACGCACATGATGTGCGCATGGTGCGCATTACACGCGTATGGTGCATGGTGACGTAGGCAGTGATGCGCGGTCACGCTCGGTGCCTCAGGATTTTGGGATGTATAAAATCTTTGCGCGCCATCCAAATGACGCCCAAGTGGGACAGGCCCTTTACAGCACCGGAGACCTGGGTTTGATTCTGACTACATGTGCTGTCTGACGGAGGTTGTACCTTCTCACCAACACCTGCATCAGTTTTCTCCGAGATCTTCGGTTTCCTCCCACACACCAAAGATATACAAGTTTGTAGGTTAATTGGCTTGGTATAAATGTATAAAATGTAAAATTGGCCCCAGTGTGTGTAGGGTACTGTTGATGTGCGGGGATCGCTGGTCGGTGCGGACTCGGTGGGCCGAAGGACCTGTTTCCTCACTGTATCTCTAAACAATGAACAATAAACAAAAAGTACTCCAAGAGTCCAGATGAATTCAGGCATGTTGTTTATTAGATGAACTTCTGGAATGGGCAGCATGTCCTGTGAGAAGAAAAACCGGGTGGAGTAGCAGGCGAGGCTGAAGGGCCTGTCCCACTTGGGCGTCATTTGCGCGTCACGCAGATGGTGCACGAAGATTTTGTACATCCCAAAATCCTGGGGCGTCGCGTGCTACCGTGCATCACTGCCTACGTCACCATCCACCACGTGCGCATAATGCACGCCATGCGCGCGCAATGCGCACCATACGCACATCACGTGCGCGTCACGACGCGCGAGTCATACGTCGTGATGCGTAAATGATATCGCGTAGATGACGCGCAAATGACGCCCAAGTGGGACATGCCCTTGAGGCATTGAAAACTGGAGAAAGGAGAAAATTAAAGAAAAGTTGGACTAAATATCTATCCTTGCTGCCATGATCAGGTCCATAACCTTGTGACTACTGGCATGAAAAAGTATGGTGCATCCTGACATCCAAATAAAATGCAGGTCCTCTGGATTTTTCCCCCCCCCTCCCACCCTCCCACTCCCCCCCCCCGACCCCAGTCAAGGAGTGAATCTCAGCAGTTACATTATAAATGCATTCTTCTATAAATCAATTTGGTTTTGCTACAGCTACATCACAAAGGAAATCATCCTCTCTGTTCCCAATCTGTTGAAATCGAGCAGAGCCAACACATGAAATATGGCAACGAGGGATGCCTAAGGAACACATGGAAGTATGCAACATTCTCCCTCCAATGGAAAATTATTGCTTCCAAGCTCAGAACTAATTTAGCAGATGGTGCTTCCATCAAAATGCAGCACAACACATAAGATACACAAGGCAGCCAATGTCTAGTTCCAATCAAAATAGGATCTTCTGTTATTGATAACACAATACAATGCTGTGTCGCATTTAATGTACGATGAATTCCTAGTCTTGCAATGTAGCTCATTGTGGTACTTGCACTTTATTTTTATCTGCACTCTTTCTCTAGCTCTAAGGTTAAATTCTGCTGTCTCTTTATTTGCTTGTTTGCACGACCTGATGTAACCGTCTATGGTATGATTTATGTCGTTTAGTTTGGAGACACAGCATGGAAACCGCAGTGGGTCTGCGCCAACCAGCGATCCCTGCACATTAACACTATCCTATACCCACTAGGGACAATTTTTCCATTTACCAAGCCAATTAACCTACATTCCTGTACATCTTTGAAGTGTGGGAGGAAACCGAAGATCTCGGAGCAAACCCACGCAGGTCACGGGGAGAACGTACAAACTCTGTACAGACAGCACCCGTAGTCATGATCGAACTAGGGTCTCCGGTGCTGCATTTGTTGTAAGGCACCAACTCTACCGCTGCACCACCGTGCCGCACAAGAAAAGCGGAACTGCAAATGCTGGTTTAAACCAAAGATAGACACAAAAAGCTAGAGTAGCTCAGCAGGTCAGACAGCATCTCTGGAGAAAAGAAATAGGTGGCGTTTCGGGTGAGACCCTTCTTCAATCTGAGAGTCAGGGAATGAGGTGTCTCAACCCGAAACGTAGCCTATGGTATGATTTATCTAGATGACATACAAAACATTGTATCTTGGTACACATGATAATAATAAACCGATAACAACAATTATTGTGCAACTTTCGCAACAGTGCTTTGTTATTGTTGGATCCAAACATCAAAAGACCTTATTTAATCCGTCGAATGAAGTCAATTCCCTGGCATATAAATTAAAACCGAGGAGTTGTTTCTTTGGACAGTACCCCAGCAGTGTTGAATTTTATAAAGAAATAGAGTGATACTGCACAGATGGAGGTCATCTGGCACATTTGTATTCACTTCTCCACCACTCCAGTTTTCTATTTGATCTTTTCCCAAGCCTTCTTGTCTCCTGAAAGCAATGACTTACTCAGATAGCAGAAATGTCATTGCCAATGTTTACATCAGCTCTCCTAACTAATCACGGAGGCAGTGTGACATTTTTGCCCAACTTTGATTTTTCTCTGTTCTTCTAACATCAGATGCATCATGTAGTGAGCTGTTCCATGCTCCATCTATTAGAACATTGGCCATACTCAGAACCACTGATGTGAGAAGCTTTGACCTGATTAGTTTTAAGATTATATGCACATTACCAGTAATTTACAAAGATTAATTAACTGTACCAGGCTATTTTTAGAATGTTTTTAGCTCGTTAAATTTGGCATTTATGTAAATACCAGCCAGTGCTTTAATTAATATACTTACTGCAGCAAGCATCTTGTCTCAGCACACTTCAAATAACTGATTATTCTTTCACTGAAACAAAAACCCAAAATCAAATGAATAAGTATGCACAATAGTGGATGAAAGCTAGTTATGATCATGGAGTCAACAGCATGGGAACAGATCCTTCCACCCAATGAGTCTGTGCTCACCAGCAACGAAAGAAAAACAAAAAGCCTTAATGACCACTTTCCAGTGGCTCAGACATCCACCATCATGATGTGCTTCAGGAGGCATGTTATGACACATTATCTCCAACTTCGCAGACAGCCTTGATACACTGCAGGTTGCCCACCAGGCAACAAGTCCATGGCAAAGGTCATCTTCCTGGCCCAACACTCATTGCTGGGAAATCTAGGTAACAAGGAAATCTAGATAACAAAAACAAACTCCTCTTTAATGACGGTGTATCCATATTCAACACCATAATCCCAACCAAACTCATCTCCAAACTGCGGGACCTAAGTCTGCAACTCAATCTTTGACTTCCTGACCCATAGACACCAATCAGTGAGGATAAAACATCCTCCTTGATAATTCTTAACATTGGTGTCCCACAAGAAATGCACTCTTAACCTCTCAGGGTCTAACCTTGTTAATATGGGCAAAAATAGAGATGCATAAAATGAAGAATCAGTGCATCGGCAAAACCTGTTTGGTCAATTTCTGTGCAAAGCTGAGAGCTGCAAATCGGTGCCAGGAAGGTCCTAGATTGAACTATCAGATAAGGTGAGGTCCAGATGTCCTCACTATTGTTAAAATGTATGCAGAGAAAACCAAAGGTGTTGCAAATGCATTAGCATGATAGGCTGGCTGCAGGAGGATTATAAATACTGTTAATAATGTTGCAAGGTGTCTATGTTACTGTTTGAGGATTGGCTGAAGTGTGAAGCCTTGTTTGAATTGTTTATACTCCCCAGGAAAATGTTGCATTACTTGGGTCAACTGACTTCTTTCCAGAAGCTTCTGTAGAAATATTATAATCGGATGCTTTGTAATTGGGTTGGTGAACTGTCAATAACACCATAATGTAATCGATATCTGTGATTGGTTTATAGGGGCAACCACCCCTATGTAGATCTGCCTCAAAGGTTTCGATGACCAATAAAAGGTAACCCCCACGAGGTTCGTTATCGATCTTCTAGAGGAGCGCTTGGGACGCATAACCTTTTGGAAGTGTCTGCTTGCAGGAGGCTGAAGGGTTTGGACAAGCAGAGACAAGGATCGATCCTGCAGTGTAGCTAGGTAGCGTATAGGGAATTTGTCATTGTTTCATAAAATAAAAGGTTTAGTGGTCCAATGCTTGACTCGATGTTTTACTGAACTAGACTAAGGGGGTTAGCTCTAGGAGCATAATTACAACCTCCCCAGAGGAGCATGGGTGAAACTCAACAGACTTTGTACTGGAGTTGGGCGTTTCATTGCCAGCATGTGGAGATGGAGACTCCGCCAGAGCCCAGCCTGTGAATGCGGAGCAGAACAACAGACAGCCAACCATGTCATCTCTGAGTGCCCGCTCTACCACCCACCAAATGGAGCTCAGGGCCTGGCAGACATTGACGCAGAGACAACAACCTGACTGCTCAACATCAGTTTTGAGATCTAACTATTCCTTTGGTTTATGTTTCATTCGCAAGAAGAAGACCACACTCCCTGTACATTCATGACTGAGTGACCAAAGTCAGCTCCAACTCCATTTACAGGGATTCAGATGAGACTACTGTGGTGGGCCAGACCTTGAACAATGATGAGATGGAGCAGGGCAAGACGATAGACAACTTAGTACCACGGTTGACAAGACAACAATCTCGCCCTCAATGTCAACAAAATGAAAGAGCTAGTTATCAACTTCAGGAAGCGAGTTATCAACCAGATATTTTAACCCATATTAACAATGTACCAATCAGCACCATTGATGTGAAAGGAGAAATGGTTGAGATTTCCAGGCTTCAAGGCGTAAATATCGCCAGCAATTTGTCCTGGACCAACCATATTGAAGCTGCAGCCAAAAAACACATCACATCTCGACTTCCTCAGTAGGCTAAGGAGGTTTGGCATGTCTCCAATGACTCTTACCAACTTCTACAGATGGACCACATAAAACATCCTATTGGGACACATTGCAGCTTGGCAACAACTCTGACTAAGATCATAAGAAATTGTGGAGAATTTTAGATGGAGCTCAGTCCATCACACAGGCCTGACACAACCTTTGACTCCCTCTGTGCCAGGCTGCCTCGGGGAAGGCTGGCTACATAATTAAGAACCTTTTACACCTTGGTCATTCCCTCTTCTCCTTTCTCCCATCAGGCAGAAAATACAAAAGCTTGAAAACGTGTCCAACCAGATTCAGGAACAGCTTCCTCACCCATTGTATCAGACTACTGAACGGCCCTCACGTAAATTAGTGTGTAATCTTGATCTTCCAATTTACCTGATTGTGGACCTTGCATTTTTTCTCTGTAACTGTAATACTACAATGTTGTAACAGTATATATTCTTCATTCTTGAACAAATTACAAAGTACTGGAGGAACTGAACTGGTCAGGTAGCATCTTTGGTGGGTATGGACAGACAACATTTTAGGTCAAGATTCTCATTCAGCCTGACCATTCACTCCAAAGATTCAGATTCAGATTCAGATTCAAACTTTATTGTCATTGTGCAGTGTACAGTACAGAGGCAACGAAAAGCAGTTAGCATCTCCCTAGAAGAGCGACAAAGAATATGAGCAATAAATAAATATATTTACGTGCATTCAGTCATAGTAGTGCAATTATTATTTTTTTCCTGGTGGAAGGAGTGTCCGGAGGGGGGGGGTGATGATTGGCAATCATCGAGGTACAGTGTTGAGTAGTGTAACAGCCGCAGGGAAGAAGCTGTTCCTGGACCTGCTGGTCCGGCAACGGAGAGACCAGTAGCGCCTCCCGGATGGTAGGAGGATAAACAGTCTGTGGTTGGGGTGAGAGCAGTCCTTGACGATGCTGAGCGCCCTTCGCAGACAATGCTTGCTATGGACAGACTCAATGGAGGGGAGTGAGGAACCGGTGATGCGTTGGGTAATTTTCACCACCCTCTGCAGTGCTTTCCGGTCGGAGACAGAGCAGTTGCCATACCATACTGTGATACAGTTGGTAAGGATGCTCTCGATGGTGCAGCGGTAGAAGTTCACCAGAATCTGAGGAGACAGATGGACCTTCTTTAGTCTCCTCAGGAAGAAGGGACGCTGGTGAGCCTTCTTGACCAGAGTTAAGGTATTGTGGGTCCAGGAGAGGTCATCGGAGATGTTGACCCCCAGGAACCTGAAGCTGGAAACATTTTCCACCTCTGTCCCGTTAATGTGGATGGGGGTGTGCATGCCGCCCCTAGACTTTCTGAAGTCTACAATGAGCTCCTTGGTCTTCTTGGAGTTAAGGGCCAGGTTGTTATCAGCACACCATGCTGCTAGGAGCTGGGCCTCCTCCATATAGGCCGACTCATCGTTGTTGCTGATGAGGCCAATCACCGTTGTATCATCTGCATACTTGATGATGGTGCTAGTACCATGTACAGGTGTGCAGTCGTAGGTGAAGAGGGAGTAGAGGAGGGGGCTCAGCACACAGCACTGTGGAACGCCGGTGTTCAGGGTGAGGGTTGAAGAGGTGTGACCCATTGAGTTTCTCTAACCCTTTGTGTTGCTCAAGATTCCAGCATCTGCAGGTAGTTGTATCTCCATATCCTGCATACTGGTATTTAGTAGGCCCCCCTCGGTCATGACTGACCATGGGTGATGCATCCTGGTCGGATACAAGCCTGGGCGATGTCGTATGGAGGACAGGCTGTTGCCCATGCAGCACGTCCGCCCTCTCCACGTCGCTGATCGATCCAAAGGAACAGCAGGGCCGTTACAGCTTGGCACCAGCGCCGTCGCAGGGGCTGCCAGAGCGAGGTTGTAGACAACGATGAACTACCTTTGGGGCTCCGGATTTTCTTGAGGTTTACTCCTGGAGCCTTTTCCATGACTAGATATGGCCACAAGGCAGTGGAGGTTTTAAATCAGAGTTTTCCCTCTCCTAGATGGACTGCCTTCCCAGGCTGACGAGCCCCATCTACCCGAGACCCGTGGGGGCTGGAGCGTCTACTTTCCTGTGCAGGCCTATAGCACCTGCCCACTGCCCACTAGTATTATTCTTTATACTACTTGTTGTAATGTGCATGGCTTGATGGTGCTCATGTACAGTATAGTATGATTTGACTGGATAGCACGCAAACAAATGCTGGAGAAACTCAGCGGATGAGGCAGCATCTATGGAGCAAAGTAAATAGGCAACGTTTCGGGTCGAAACCCTTCTTCAGATGTGATGTGAGGGTGGGGGGGGGGGGGGGGGACAGGAAGAAGAAAGGAAGAGGTGGTGCGGTCTCTGCGGAAAGCAGACGGGGAGGAGATGGGAAATGTTGCAAGTGGTGGGATCACATTGGTGGCAAAAATGTCAGAGGCCTGATACAGATCAGCCATGATCATCTTGAATAGTAGGGCAGGCTTAAAGGATGTGAGACCTGCTCCGATTTTCACATATTCTCAGTTCTAGTACTGATCTCAATTTCATGGTCTGCATAATTAATCCCAACAACATGTATACTGCTTCTATTCTACTGCTTCCATCACTAATATATTTTCAGAATTTCTTGTCCTGAAGGCTTTGTGTCTCAATGCAAGGAGCATTCGTAATAAGGTGGAATGTGCAGATTGCAATTAATGATTATGATAGGGTTGGGATCACGGAGACATGCCTCCAGGGTGACCAAGGCTGGGAGTTGAACATACAGGGATATTCAATATTCAGGAGGGATAGACAGAAAGGAAAAGGAGGTGGGGTAGCGTTGCTGGTTAGAGAGGAGATTAACGCAATAGAAAGGAAGGACATTAGCTTGCAGGATGTGGAATCGATATGGGTAGAGCTGCGAAACACTAAGAGGCAGAAAACGCTAGTGGGAGTTGTGTACAGGCCACCTAACAGTAGTAGTGGAGTTGGGGATGGCATCAAACAGGAAATTAGAAATGCGTGCAGCAAAGGTAAAACAGTTATAATGGGTGACTTCTATCTACATATAGATTGGGTAAGTCAAATTGGCTGGGGTGATGAGGAAGAGGATTTCTTGGAATGTATGCGGGATAGTTTTCAAAACCAACATGTAGAGGAACCAACGAGAGAGCAGGCTATTCTAGACTGGGTATTGAGTATTGAGGAAGGGTTAGTTAGCAGTCTTGTTGTGCGTGGCCCCTTGGGCAAGAGTGACCATAATATGGTTGAGTTCTTCATTAGGATGGAGAGTGACATAATTAATTCAGAAATAAGGGTTCTGACCTTAAAGAAAGGTAACTTTGAGGGTATGAGACGTGAATTAGCCAAGATAGACTGGCAATTGATTCTTAAAGGGTTGACGGTGGATATGCAATGGAAGGTATTTAAAGACTGCATGGATGAGCTACAACAATTGTTCATACCAGTTTGGCAAAAGAATAAATCAGGGAAGGTTGTGCATCCATGGATAACAAGGGAAATCAGGGATAGTATCAAAACAAAAGATGAAGCATACAAATTAGCCAGAAAAAGCAGCCTACCAGAGGACTGCGATAAATTCAGAGTCCAGCAGAGGAGGACAAAGGGCTTAATTAGGAAAGGGAAAATAGATTATGAAAGAAAACTGGCAGGGAACATAAAAACTGACTGCAAACGTTTTTATAGATATGTGAAGAGAAAAAGATTAGTTAAAACAAATGTAGGTCCCTTGCAGCCTGAAACAGGTGAATTGATCATGGGGAACAAGGACATGGCAGACAAATTGAATAACTACTTTGGTTCTGTTTTCACTAAGGAAGACATAAATAATCTGCCGGAAATAGCAGGGGATCGGGGGTCAAATGAGATGGAGGAACTGAGTGAAATCAAGATTAGTCGGGAAGTGGTGTTAGGTAAATTGATTAAAGGTCGATAAATCCCCAGGGCCAGATAGGCTGCATCCCAGAGTACTTAAGGAAGTAGCCCCAGAAATAGTGGATGCATTAGTGATCATTTTTCAAAACTCTTTAGATTCTGGAGTAGTTCCTGAGGATTGGAGGGTAGCTAATGTAACCCCACTTTTTAAAAAGGGAGGGAGAGAGAAAATGGGGAATTACAGACCAGTTAGTCTAACATCGGTAGTGGGGAAACTGCTATATGAAGAGTCAGTTATTAAAGATGGAATAACAGCACATTTGGAAAGTGGGGAAATCATTGGACAAAGTCAGCATGGATTTGTGAAAGGTAAATCATGTCTGACGAATCTTATAGAATTTTTCGAGGATGTAACTAGTAGAGTGGATAAGGGAGAACCAGTGGATGTGTTATATCTGGAATTTCAGAAGGCTTTCGACAAGGTCCCACATAAGAGACTAGTATACAAACTTAAAGCACACGGTATTGGGGGTTCAATATTGATGTGGATAGAGAACTGGCTGGCAGACAGGAAGCAAAGAGTAGGAGTAAACGGGTCCTTTTCAGAATGGCAGGCAGTGACTAGTGGGGTACCGCAAGGCTCAGTACTGGGACCCTAGCTATTTACAATATATATTAATGATTTGGACGAGGGAATTGAATGCAACATCTCCAAGTTTGCGGATGGTACGAAGCTGGGGGGGCAGTGTTAGCTGTGAGGAGGATGCTAGGAGGCTGCATGATGATTGGATAGGCTCGGTGAGTGGGCAAATGCATGGCAGATGCAGTATAATGTGGATAAATGTGAGGTTATCCACTTTGGTGGCAAAAACAGGAAAGTAGACTATTAGCTGAATGGTGGCCAATTAGGAAAAAGGGAGATGCAACGAGACCTGGGTGTCAGGGTACACCAGTCATTGAAAGTAGGCGTGCAGGTGCAGCAGGCAGTGAAGAAAGCGAATGGTATGTTAGTATTCATAGCAATAGGATTTGAGTATAGGAGCAGGGAGGTTCTACTGCAGTTGTACAGGTTCTTGGTGAGACCACATCTGGAGTATTGCGTACAGCTTTGGTCTCCTAATCTGAGGAAAGACATTCTTGCCATAGAGGGAGTACAGAGACGGTTCACCAGACTGATTCCTGGGATGTCAGGACTTTCATATGAAGAAAGACTGGATAGACTTGGCTTATACTCCCTAGAATTTAGAAGATTGAGGGGGAATCTTATAGAAACTTACAAAATTCTTAAGGGGTTGGATATGCTAGATGCAGGAAGATTGTTCCCGATGTTGGGGAAGTCCAGAACAAGGGCTCACAGTTTAAGGATTAGGGGGAAATCTTTTAGGACCGATGAGAAAAAAAGTGGTGAATCTCTGGAATTCTCTGCCACAGAAGGTAGTTGAGGCCAGTTCATTGGCTATATTTAAGAGGGAGTTAGATGTGGCCCTTGTGGCTAAAGGTATCAGGGGGTATGGAGAGAAGGTATGTACAGGATACTGAGTTGGATGATCAGCCATGATCATATTGAATGGCGATGCAGGCACGAAGGGCCAAATGGCCTACTCCTGCACCTATTTTCTATGTTTCTATGTTTATGACTGTGTTTGTTTATTTTCTGCAACTATTTTCTTTTGGAGATTAGTGCATGTCGCATGGTTTGAGTCACATCACTGTGGAATTTGCACAAGGTTGCTGTCTGTAAGAGGAGGTACAAAGCTGAGATCAGATTTCTTTGATTTTACCTTCAGCCACATATGATGTTCTTTCGTGACTGAACAGACTGGTTTGAAATTTGTTTATAGATATGAATTTGGACAGCTATATTTGGCCATGACCACCCGGAGGCCAGACATCCTCCTGGTCTCCGAGCCGACCAAAAATATAGTCTTGTTGGAACTGACAGTGCCGTGGGAGGACCATCTGGAGGAGGCCCACGAGAGGAAGAAGCCCAAGTATGAAGACCTGGTCATAGACTGCTGTAAGCAGGGCTGGAAGGCAAGGTGTATGCCCATCGAGGTTGGCTGCAGAGGTTTTGCAGGGCAATCACTCTACAAAGCCTTGAGTGCACTGGGCATCAACGGAATGGAGAGGAGAAGAGCCATCAAGAACACCACAGAGGCAGCAGAGAAGGCCTCGAGATGGCTCTAGATCAGGAGAGGAGGTCCATGGGGAGGAGCGAATGCCACCTGAACACAAGTCGTGGTCTGATCAACCACGGCTGGGTCGCCTGGGTGAGGGTGTCTGATGTTGAAAGACCCGAAACACCCAATGACCCCAGGTTACATCACTGATGATGTGTTCAGGAGCATCAATAGATGTATTTTTTTTAATCAAAATGGGTTGACAGTGGCTTACCACAGAGCATCATGTTTCAACAGTCCAGACAGAAATATCTTTATTGTTAATAACAGTCTTATAGGAAAGAAATCCAACCCAGTTTCTTGAACTTGTCAAATAATCTAAGCACAAAATCAGCTATAATTAGCAGCAACTGTTCCTAAATTAAAATGGCTGGTATTTGGATCTATACAATCAGGCTGGAACAGCTTTTTGAAATTAGAGCTTCTACTTAATTTTACAGGTGACTCAGGAGTCCTTAGGCTATGAAACAGGGACAGTTTCTTCCCAGCTGTTATCAGGCAACTGAATCATCCGAAAACGACTAGCAAGCGGCCCTGAGTAATAGTACTATATATCTCACTGGAGATCCTCGGACTATCTTTAATCAGAGTTTACTGGATTTTATCTTGCACTAATTGTGATTTCCTTTATCCTGTATCTGTGCACTGTGAATGGCTCAATTGTAATCATATATGTTCTTTCCGCAGACTAGTTAGCAGTCAACAAAAGCTTTTTACTGCACCTCGGTACAAGTGACAATAAACTAAACTAATCAGCGCAAAATAGCACCAATATTCCTTACTTTGACAATGATTGATAAACATATGATATGCCATGTTTTCAACCCATTGGACAAAGTTCATTGCTCTGGATACCATTTGAAACTATTTGAAGGGCAGAGAGTGTAAATATTGTCTTTGCGGATGCCATGAGTTTACGTGGCTTCTTGTGATGATCCCTCTATCCAAGAGTCTGCTTTGCCCATGTTAGTCAAGCTGATTGTGGCCTTCACCTCTGTTGTCCCTTGTCAACATCGATAGTCAATGGTAGTTCTTGCACATGCTACTTAGACTACGATTAAATATTTTAGTCCAATGACTCCTGTATTGCTGGTGGAAGCACCTTTCTGGAATAACCTTCATCACATAGTGCATTAAGAACAGATAAACTAAAAGGTTAACACTGTAACTCTGATTAATAGTCTATTAAGAAGGCTTTGGAAAACAGCAAGTCTCATTCAATCCTGATTACAAACTTATATTGTGTCTAATTTTTGGAACTAAACAGAGCTGAACAAATTTGAGATGGTTTGTGATCAACTTCATTACGTTTGTTCATAAATCTCACTCCCAGCAGCTTTCTGGGTTGACAGGCAGAGACTGAATATACATTTGCTTCTGAAAACCTCTTCACAACAACTTGTGCAGTGAATAACAATCGGTGATGGTGCTGGGGATGGAGGGTGTCTTCTTTTTAATAGTCCTATCTATCAATAACTGAGACCTTCCAAATCCGCAGTGGTAGAGTGGTCATTTGGTATCTGCCCTGCCTTTGAGTGCCCAGCATATACTTTTAACTTTTCCTTGTAGTTCAAACATATTATTTCAAAAAGAGGATTACAGTGTTCTTCAACGCCATGAGATTTCATGATACAGTGAATGAGTCAACAAAGGGACATAGGGACTTACTTAATGAGTGTTGGTATACTTCACACCAGCCCTGATTATCATGTCTTGTCATGCTCTTCAGAGCATTAAAATTCTTCCTGTCGTTATAGGACATCTGTGTAGGTGGTAAATTTGTGCAGGTTTGCGCATATTTCCCATGGCTGCTATTCAAGTCTGCACAAAACTCCACTAGTATGGATTTCCTGTCACATTGTTTCCCTTCCTTTCTCTCTTACATCTGGCAGCTCAATCTCCCTTTCCCACCCCATCCCCATTACTGAATCAATCTTGTGGTTTGCTTCCTCCTCAGGTAGTTCTCGTTTGCAATTTACTTCACAATGACATCTCTTTCTTCTGACTTCCCTCAACTGCCATTGTGTTTGTACAGTTCCTCTTCCACTTGGTGTCAGCCTTCTCCTGCCTCTCCTGATTAAATGTTGTTGCATGGATACCCCGGACTAAGTTTTTATAAAGCCACTCAGCCACCTGCATGTTGGCGCAGTGGTAGAGTTGCTGCCTTACAGCGCCAGAGCCCCGGGTCTCGGGTTCGATCCTGACTACGGGTGCTATCTGTACAGAGTTTGCACATGCTCCCTGTGACCTGCATGGGTTTTCTCCGAGCTCTTTGGTTTCCTCTCACACTCCAAAGACCTGCAGGTTTGTAGGTGAATTGGCTTGGTATAAATGTAAATTGTCCTTAGTCTGTGTAGGATAGTGTTAATATGCGGGGATTGCTGGTCGGTGCAAACTCGGTGGGCCTGTTTCCACGCTGTATCTCGAAACTAAACAACACTCAGTAATTGGGATCCTTGATTTTGGTTCCTATTTATCTCTTCACTTGATTTAACAAAATATTATATTTAAACGAGTGCTCCTTTTGATATCAAAACTGTCCCATAAAAGTTTATGCTGAGACCCAACCCAAAATGTCTACAATCCTTTCCCACCACAGATGCTGCTCAACCGACTGTTCCTCTAGCACTTTGTATTGTTTTGTTCCTCAACATGGGGGAGTTCTTACAACACAACTTTAATTGGATCAAAATGAAATTTAAATCTTAAAATTAACATAAAAAATTGGTTTATTCTGTCCAGAATGTAATGTTTGTGAATGATTGAACATTAGACAAGGACATTTGCATTCAACAAAGGTGATCTGTTCGCATCCACACCTTGTGACCAATGGTGTTATCACATTATGTGGCACAGTGGTGCAGCGATATAGTTACTGCCTCACAGCGCCAGAGACCCAAGTCCGATCCTGGCTATGGGTGCTGTCTGGACGGAGTTTGTACGTTCTCCCCGTGACCTGCGTGGATTTACTCCGTGCTCCGGTTTCCTCCCGCACTTCAAAGACATACAGATTTCTAAGCTAATGGACTTGGTAAAATTGTAAATTGTCCCGAGTGTGGGATAGTGTTAGTGTGCAGGGATCACTGGTCAGCACGGACCCGGTGGGTTGAATGGCCTGTTTCCACGTTGTATCTCTAAACTAAACTAAACTAAACTAAACTAAACTAAACTAAACTAAACTAAACTAAACTAAACTAAACTAAACTAAACTAAACTAAACTAAACTAAACTAAACTAAACTAAACTAAACTAAACTAAACTAAACTAAACTAAACTAAACTAAACTAAACTAAACTAAACTAAACTAAACAAAAATGTATTCAAATAGTGCAGAGAAGGCTTCAGGATCAAATCCAGAAAGGAGTCAAGGGATGTCATTGCACCTTGGTGTATATTATATTAAACTAATCTGTCACATGTGACATGGAACAGTGAAATGCTTTGCTTGCATACTCAAGGTATGCAAATAGCCAGCAATAAGCAGTGCTGACAAAGTTACAAAGTACCCCTGCCGGATCCTCCTTTGTTCTCTACCCCCCCCCCCCCCCCCCCCCCCCCCCCCCCTCCCTCACGGTGCTCCCCCTACGCCGGGTCCTCCATTGTTCATTGCCAAAATTTACATAGACTGAAAAAGCCACATTATGGTTCAACAACATAGGGGTGATCAAGAAAGGAAAAGTCAGTGGAGATGACAGACTTCCAATATGACAGCAGGAAAAGAAGCACAGTCCGGTGTCAACAGTGAACCAAATGGAAGTCAGGAAGTAAGGCAATGTGGAAGTTGTTGCACAAATATTGGGGGCTTTAAATAAGAACCAAATTAATGGTGATTGCAATTACATTTATGGTATCTATCAATGTACCAATGTATTGCAGATATTGATATCATTAGCTTCTGTGCTAAGTTATATATAGATATTTATACATCCAGGTGACACATATGTTGATCCAGAATATACAATACAATATATTCAAAGTCATAAGCACAATTTGCTCTGGCAACAGCTTGGAATGAAACGTGAGACTAAATGTCTTTGAGGCGTACTTGAAAATGCTGATGACTGGAATAGCGACCAGATATGTTGAATGGAGATTTCAGTGAACAGTTTAATGGCGGAAAAGAGTAATAGTTTGCATGAATTCATTGCAGGTTGAATTTACTGCTGTGTATTAATGTAATTTATTGATTGTGTAATTTCAAATACAGTTTATTTGATTATATCGCCTTTTGAAAAGGGGAACCAATTTATATCACTTCTTGATTAACTTTAATCTGCCTCGGAAATAGCACTCAGTACGACCACATTGAGTGAATAAAAAATTGGCAATGCTTTTGCAACTACAGTTGATTTTGGTTTATGTTGTAAATCTGAACTTATTTTTTGGTGTAGCTTTAGGATGTCTACTATAAGGTCAGTAGATAATTTTTCCAACCGTTATAATAACCAAATATATCAATAGTTACCTTGTGGCGGGTGGAGCCATTTTGGTATTGAACCATCGTTGGTCGGGCTCGAACTCTCACGTATGATCGGGCGTGATTTGGACCGACCAATCATGCGGTCAGGGGGACGGGCCGTCGTTGGGGTTAGAGAACAAAGGATTTGGCAGTTGGAGATTAACTCGTGTGTGCTCAAGAATGACGGCACGGTTATCCATATTACTAAAAGTAAGTTCTTGACCACTTCCTGTTTTTCTGTTTCATAATTTTAGAAAAAACGCTGCCACTTATGGCTGTGATTTTTGGCCATCTTAATCAGAGTCCCCCTCCGCTGTGCAGGACAAGAGTGTTTTTCCCATCGATGAAAAATGAAAGAGTTATTAATGTTTAAAAAATGTTGAGATTCTCTCTGCTGCCCCTGCTGGTGGGAGGGGGGAGGGACTATAAAACCCGGAAGTGTTGTGCCTCACTCAGTCTCTGCAAGATGGAGGAAGCGAGAGGATCACATCTCTAGGATCTGTGAATAACACTGAACACATGTCTACTCAACTGCGAGTGCCCTTAACGTGGTTTGAAAATGAAAATGTGGTTGCTTTGAAATGCTGCACTGCAAATGGTTGTTGGTGGGGGTTGCTTTGAAACGCTGCACTGCAAATGGTTGTTGGTGGAGGTTGCTGTGAAATGCTGCACTGCAACTGGTTGTTGGTCTAAACTTGACTACTTCCTGTTTGCACTGTTTTTGGTTTTTGATCAAACGCTACCACTTACGGCTGTGATTTTTGGCCATCTCACTCAGTCCCCCTCTGTTCATCAGGTGCAGGGGATTCTTCCCATCAATGAAAAATAAAAGTGTTATTAGTGTTAAAAAAAATGTTGAGAATCTCTCCCCTATCAATCACGCCATGAAGGCCATGCCCCTTCCGGTGGGAAGGGGGAGGGATTATAAAACCTGGAAGTGTGTGTGTGGCTCAGTCTCTGCCAGATGGGGGAGGGAGAGGTCACGAGTGTCTGAGCTGTGAATCAACTGAACACACTGAATGTCTACTGAACTGTGAGTGTGGTGTTTATGTGGTGTTTTGTGTGGTTTTATGGTGGGTTTATGGTGGGTTTATGGTGAAATGGTATGAAACTGCATTTGAATGTGGTGGCCTTGTACCCTGCATGAAATGGTATGTAACTGCACTTGAATTTGGTGGCCTTGCACCCTGCTTGAAGTGGTAAGAAACTGCACTTGAATTTGGTGGCATTGCACCCTGCATGAAGTGGTAAGAAACTGCACTTGAATTTGGTGGCCTTGCACCCTGCTTGAAATGGTAGGAAACTGCATTCAAATTTGGTGGCCTTGCACCCTGCTTGAAATGGAATTTCAACGAATAGCCGTGTCAACTGCTAGCCCAACAGCCATGATTGAGCTGCCAGCACATCATTCTTGAGTGACTGAGCTGCCATCCCAAGAATCCATTTGGCCCACAATGTTCATACTAGCCCTGGAAACCAGTCCCTTCAGCCCACAATATCCATACTAGCCTTCCAGAAAGCCCCCCCCCCCTCCCCACTGGCGAACAAAAGTGGAATTGGTGGAGAGGTGGAATATTGTGTTGGGGGACCAGCCCTCCCATGTGAACATGGGACCCAACGGGTCCCACTTAGTCTAGTAGTTAAATATTAACTTGATGCGTGCATGTGCGACGGGGCTGTATCGGTTAAATAAAAACAAAGTGTTTACACAACGCGTGGACCTCTACAATCTCTTACAAATAAGCAATGCTGTATTGTTAATAATAGCAACTAGCCGACATAATTTTGTATTTGAACAGATATGTGACATTTTTTAAAATATAGTTGTAATTTAATGTTCTGCTAGTTTCAATTTTAGATGAAAAATGACTGAAGAAGGGCCTCGACCCGAAACGTCACCCATTCTTTCTATCCAGAGATGCTGCCTGTCCCATTGAGTTATTCCAGCATTTTGTGTCCTCGGCACATTGAAGATTAGCAATGTTTTGCATTCATCCCCCAATTCCCATATGTGAAACAACATTGGAAAATAATAAATTGTTCAAATCTTTATATTTGAGTCAAGATTTTATTTCATGAATTAGTTCAATATTCACAGTCAGTGGAATTGCAACCTTTCTGTTTGCAATTGATTAACTTAAGAAAAACATGTTGTATATAAACAAAGATATTAAGGAAATACTCCAGTACTGACAGTAACACCACTAGGTGGCTCAAGACATAAGGATTCTGAAAAGCCACAGCACGCTAAAAGGATCTAATCTAAGAAAAAATCATGATGGGAATTATCTTTGAAAGAAAATATCAGTTTTCTTATGATATGGAAGAATGCGGCATGGTGGCACAGCAGTAGAGCTTTACAGTACATTACAGTAGAGCATTAGAGCAGTAAAGCAGTAGAGCCTTAAAGCATCGGATGCGATCCCGACTGTACGGAGTTTGTACATTCTCCCCATGACCACGTGGGTTTTTACGGAGATCTTCCGTTTCCTCCCACACTCCAAAGATGTACAAGTATGTGGGAAATTGGCTTGATATTTGTGTAAAAATTGCCCCAAGTGTGTGAAGGATAGTGTTAATGTGTGGGGATCTCTGGTCGGTGTGGACTCGGTGGGCTGAAGGACCTGTTTCCATTGTATGTCTAAACTAAACTAAATTAAACTAAGGCCATTAGGCCTATCAAGTCTTTGGGAGTTCATAGCAATCCCAATCCAATTCCCCACTCATTTCCTCATAGTCCATGTAGACACACGGAACTGCAAATGCTGGTTTACACAGAAAAACCCCACAAAGTGCTGGAGTAACACAGTGGGTCAGTCAGCATCTTTGGGGAACATGTATAGGTGATATTTCGGGTTGGGAATTCATCAACTTTTGGCTGTGTAGGAGGACTATAGATTTTATTTGCTTTTATTCTGAGAATGGTAAATAAGAGTATTTGAAACAAATATTTATTGAAGATCAATAAAGATGGGAGGCTACTACATTGCTATCTTTCATATTCTGATCATTCTCTATTAGTAGTCAATGGAAATCCAAAATGTCACAGCACAAGTATGCCATGCTTAAACTGAACAGACCACACTGAATTGAGTTAAGTACGTTCATTGAAGAATCACACAACTATTTCATGGAGCCTGAGATTTGGGAGCAGTTTTTTCTCCTTTGTTATCAGATTTGTGAATGGTCCTTCTATAGGTTGGGGTACTGTTCATTTCACCTCTACCCCATTGTGGACATTGGATTTTGTCTATGGCACTGATGCGCTACAATGCTGAGAACTACATTCTGCATTCTGTATCTTCTCCTTTGCTCTATCTATTGTATCTATTATATAACTAAAAACAAAGCTTTTCACTGTAACTTGGAACACATGACAACAATATGTAAAACTAAATGTAAGCCGAGTTATGGGGATGCATAGAAACAAAGAACTGTGATACTCGTTAATACACAAAAGAACTGATGTCTGAAGAAGGATCTTGACCCGAAATGTCACCTATCCATATTATCCAGACCTGTTGAGTTGCTCCAGCACTTTTTGTCCTTTCCAAGTCATGGGGATCTGGGTTGTCTTCTCAAAAAAACTTACTTTGAGGCAGTACCTCATGCCATAATCATTCTCATGCCATAGAAACAGTGATTTAGATTTTTCCACGGGGAATCCATTTAAAGGCAAAAGATTGTAATCAACATTGTAACAATACAATCTTGTTAGTAAACCCAGAAAAAATTGAACTAAATTGTGACTTAGGTCAGTGAGACACACAAGAAAGGAAAATGTAACTCTCATATCAGAAAGTTCATCTTTGCCCATGAAGTGAACATTGTTTGGAATGAAACTTACAATAGATTCCTGCAAGTAAAGAACAACTTTGAAACTGCTTAAAAAAACACCATGTATTGTTAAAGGGCACATTAGACTTGGCTGGGTGGCTGTTAGATATCCCAAATAACATTTTTCATTTTCATCTATAATTTGATTTTATGAACACCATAATTCAATTCAAAGCATTGTGCAGACAAATAATTTTCCTGCTTCTTTTATCCAACAGTTGTGGACTGTAAGTAGAATTGGCCTCTGTGCATCTTGCAGCCTAGTGGTATGAATTTTGATTTTTCTTACTTGAGGTAGCCCTGGCATTCCATTTCTCTCTATCCCTCCCCCAACCAAGTCGCACTAGCTTCTCATCTTCACCCTACAAACAGCTAACAATGGCCTGTTTCCTTTATCATTGTTACTTTTTTGCATATCTATCATTCATTGTTCATTATCTCCCCACGTCACCATCTATATCTCTCGTTTCCCTTATCCCTAACCAGTCTGATGAAGGGTCTCGACCCGAAACATCACCCATTTCTTCTCTCCAGAAATGCTGCCTGTCCTGCTGAGTTACTCCAGGAATAAAATACTGGGGTTTCACAAAGAATGTGTTGATTTTTTTCCAACACGAGAAAAAACATGGGATTATCGAAGGTAGACAAAAGTGCTGGAGAAACTCAGCGGGTGCAGCAGCATCTATGGAGCGAAGGAAATAGGCAACGTTTCGGGCCGAAACCTTTCTTCAGATGTAGGGTGGGGAGAAGAATGGAAAAAGGAAGAGGAGGAGCCCGAGGGCTGAGGGAGAGCTGAGAGGGGGAGGAGACAGCAAGGGCTACCGGAAATTGGAGAATTCAATGTTTATGCCGCTAGGGTGCAGATTTTATTTTCTGAACACAAAAGGTGGTGGGTGTATGGAATGAGCTGCCAGAGGAGGTAGTCTACCTTCAATTTTCCAGCATCTGCAGTTCCTTCTTAAAAACATGGGATTATGAATGGGCTGCATGGATCTGTCACGTAAATACATAATTCATAATACATAAACGATTAACACATCTCCAGATTGTCCGATGTTTAGTTTAGTTTATTATCACGTGTACCGAGGTTAGTGAAAAGCTTTTGTTGCGATACATGCTTACAATTGAGTGTACAGATATATGATAAAGAGAATAACATTTAATGCAAGATAAAGTCTAGCAAAGTCCAATTAAGGATAGTCCCAGTGTCTCTCAGGACCACTCTCTAATGGCTGATAGGATGGTTCAGTTGCCTGATAACAGCTGGGAAGAAATTGTACCTGTATCTGAAGGTGTGCATTTTCACACTTCTGTACCTCTTGCCTGATGGGAGAAGGGAAAAGAGGGAGTGGCCAGGGTGCAACTTTGATAATGCTGGTGGCCTTGCCGAGGCAGCGTGAAGTGTAGATGGAGTCAATAGATGGGAGGTTGGTTTATGTGATGTTCTGAGCTGCGTCCACAATTCTCTGCAATTACTTGTGGTCTTGGATGGAGCTGTTCCCAAACCATTTTGTGATGCATCCCACGATGTCAGGATTTTAAATTTGACACTTTCGAGAGGGATATATTAAATAACCACATATCTTATAGATATATGAATGATTTCAATGTGCTAAATGATTGTTGGGAGAGGTGTGTACTTTTTCCCCCAGAGGGCCACTCTTCCACATGCAAACCCTGCAGCCAAATCTAAGATAAGAATACTTGAAACAGTAAAGCGAGATGACTTCAAATGAATGCTGCGAACCATCAGATTCCAGGCTGCAAGAGTAGAGTCATAGTCATACAGCATGGAAACAGGCCCTTTGGCTGAACTTGCCATGCCGACCAACATACCCCATCTACTCTAGTTCCACTTGCCTGTGTTTATCTGAAATCCTTCTAAACCTATTCTATCCATGCACCTGTCCAAATGCTTATTAAACATTGTGATAATACCTGTAGGAATGAACTGCAGATTCTGGTTTAAACTGAAGATAGACACAAAATACTGGAGTAACTCAGCAGGACAGGCAGCATCTGTGGAGGGAAGGAATGGGTGACATTTCGGGTCGAGACCAGCATTTTGTGTCTATCTTTGTGTTAATACCTGCCTCAACTACCTCCTCTGGCACCTCATTCCATACACCCACCACCCTTTGCGTTTAGAAAAAAAAGGTTCCTTTTAAACCTTTCTCCCTTCACCTTAAACCTATTACCTTTGGTTCTTGATTCCCTGACTCTGGTTAAAGTACACTATACAATTCCCCTATTTAATCCCCTCATTATCTTCTAAACCACTATAAGACATCCCCTCATCCTCCTGCGCTCCAAGGAATAAACTCCTAGCCTGCTCAACCTCTCCCCGTAGCTCAGGCCCTCGAATCTTGGCAACATCTTGAAAATCTTCTTTGCACCCTTTCCAACTTAACAACATCTTTCCTATAACAGGGTGACCAAATCGGAACACAACACTCAAAATGTGGACTCACCAATGTCTTGTACAATTGTAACATAACCTCCCAACTTCTATATTCATTACTCTGATTGATGAAGGCCAACGAGCTGAAGCCTTTTTGACTACCCTGTCTACCTGTGACACCACTTTCAAGGAACTATGTACCTGCACTCTGAGATCCCTCTGCTCTCCAACTCTCCCAGAGCCCTGCCATTCACAGTGAAGGACCTGCCCTGGTTTGGCTTCCCAAACTCCATCATCCCGCACTTATCATTATTAAACTCCACTAACCATTTCTCAACCCACCTGCTTAACCAATCTTAATTCTGCTGCAACCAGATAACTAATGTTTGATAACCAATTTTTGAGTATGTTCTAAGGGACACATTAAATCATAATGTAGACAACACAGAGTTTTGTGGGAAAGGACTGTAATCTTAGGTAAGATTGTCAGTGGAAAACCTCAAATTCCTTAGCGTGCATATCTCTGAAGATCTGTCCTGAACATAGCACATTGATGCAATCATAAAAAAGTCCATCAACGCCTTAGAAGATTGAAGAGATTTGGTAGGTTGATAAATACATTTGAAATTCTATAGGTGTACTGTAGAGACCACACTGACTGGTTGCATCACGGCCTGGTTCGGCAACTTGAATGCCCAGGAATGAAGAAGATTGCAAAAAGTGGGGAACACTGCTCATCCCATCACAGGTACTGTCATTCCCACCATCAAATGGATCCACAAGAGTCACTGCCTCAAAAAGGCACCCAAAGTAAAGTCTAAAAGTAAAGTCTAAAGTCTTAGTCCTTCTGTTTTAATCAGACCAAGAAAAGCAGGAACCATCAACCTGAGCTCACACAAATACCCTGCTGAAAAGATCATCAGATCATTTGGGAAATAGGGATGCAATCCTTTCACACTGCTCCATCAATTACTTGCTGAGAGTACAGAATCCGCAGGGTGAAGACTGAAACTAATGCCCTGCTGGCATGCTCAAACTCTGAGTCAGAAGTACAAGCCAAAATCAGCAAGGCGTGCAAAATAAATTATCTTTTTTGAATAATGTCATTTTCAATTCTCTAAACTGAAATTAGGATGGATTATTTAAGTTTTTTTTGATGTTATTCACTAATCAGTCTGTCAGACATAATACAATCCTACTCTCTTTTGAAAATTGAATAAGGCATTAAATCTCAACACAAAATTGAGATTTTAGAAGCTTATATGAACTGAAACTCAATGGATTAATCGAGATTGCAAAACTATTTATTTGTGCCGAGACTATTAAAAAAAACCTGGTTAATGAAGTTTGTGAACCTCTAACTTAGAGTAAACAGCATATGTTTCATAGTACTCATTTACATTTGTTAAAGTCTGTTTATTACAGAAACAATTGGATTGCCTTAGCAGATGCTTAATTAAGCTTGTCGGAGAGAGAAAAAACGAAAAGCAATTAAGAGGATGAAAATAATGATGCGATAAAATTGAGATCAAATGGAAAACCAGACGCTAATTAATCTATAATTTCAATGATTAATGAATCCGCCAACAAAAAAGTTAGGTAAAGACTAACAAATCATAATTGTGTCTGAAGTTTATTTTAACTCATTTTATTATATATCCTAAGAAAATCAAGTTTTTAGTGAATTAATGTATTATTTACAGCTTCACAAACAAAATGACTCGCTTCAACATGATTGTTATCACAACCCATCTGGTAACGTTATTTTAAGTACTAATTTGTGTTTACATGTCACATAGTTGCACTAGAATTTCAACTCCCTTGATTACAGAACATTCAGAAGGATATTTAATGCAATGGACGACTTTCAATTTTGCAGTTTATTGTAGTTAGTGCTAATCATAAAAAGTAAAAACCACAAAATAATTACTTCAGTAGGTACCAGTAGAATAATTTCATACAATGCAGTCATGTCAGCCCAGATAGATAAGTACAGTTTTCAGCTGTTCTCTAAGTAGAGTTATTGTTCTGTACAATCAAGGTAGCATTTCCAACTAGTTAGATCCTCCTCAGACTATTTGTGGCAAATAATGTTTGTTTCTGGTCCACTTTCAGATTCTTGCAAGTCTTCATTTGCTGGATCTGGTATTCAAATCCCAGTCTCTTTTTTTACCCCTGGGGTTAAAATCCATACCCAACATTACAAGCATCCAGTTTCTTTGTTGTGCCACCTTGAACAGCAAAAAGAAAATTCCAAGGCCTGGTGATCATATGGGCAAAACAATACTCATCCCCCTTACTTCAGTTTTCCTCCCGATTACTGCTAGATTCAGCTGGCTCTTATCTGAGGTGGCCTCACCTCCAGCTTCTCACAGATTTTTTGTTTGTCTGAAGGCACCATTGCTAAATATTTAAGGAGCTTAGGTAGGTCAAGATACATCTCTTCTCTTTCATTACTGTCATAACTTTAAGGTTGTGCCTAACAATAGTGGTGTCCTGCCCCATATTCAAAGAAGATCCCATGGCAAGATAAAAGAAAGGGCTGGATGACCAGCATTTTGGATTTCAGTACTTTTTCTATCCTTCACATTTCTTTAACTAAATAAATTAATGGGAAAAGGTGAAGAAGTATGAGTAAATTTTACTGTACTGCAGTCAAAAGCCTAAGCCATCAGAATGTAAATCAATGAAGCATGGAATGGAAAGTGAGAGGGTTATGATTAATTGCTGAGGATTAGAAATAGTGAAATAGTTTGGGCTATGGGTCAAGGTTGGGCCTTGGGTTCATTCATGGAGGTTGGTGAAGTGCCAATTGACAGTCACATCTCCTGTATTTTTACACTTAAAAAGTACTTCGAAGATTGTACAGCATATATACAGCATATAGGGACATGAATTATGTTAAAAACATTCAGGTCTTTCTGTCACTCTTTCGTTAGATGTCAGTGTTCAGGAATTTTGATCACTTTGATAAATTAAAAAAACACAACATTTGGCACTGGTTCTGACTATTTCTCACAAGTTTTTGAAAGTGTTGAAAATACTGTCAGGTATTGTCTGCTCTGGGGTATTTCAAACAAGATGTGAGTATTTTTTTTATATCAGCAATGGTACAAATGTTATGCCTAATATTTCACTCAACCAAAATGTTTGGAAAAAGTTCATTATTCAATTCCTGAATATAAACTTGGCCTGATTTTGAGAAAACAAGAAGTCAGAAATATTTAAAATCCATTTCTCTTTTGTATTTCATTGGTTTTCTCTGAAAAATAATAAGAGTATTCAAGAATCCAATATGGAAATGGAACTATTAAATGTTCCAACAGATTTATCATTGATCATGATTCTCATAACTTAAGAGGCAAAATCTATGTTTTAACTACAATTTACCACCAGCTGTTCTGGTTTTGGATTCTGGTTCTTGAGTCCAATATTATCTATGATATGAAATTATCATAGACAATTTAATTTTAGTGCATGTGAAATCCACACTGTGTAAATACAGCATGTTTTCAGGAGTGGCAGCGAATGCACTAGTGTCTAAAACTGCACCCCAGTTTCTTAGTTTCTCAGGATATTTCAAACTGCCTTTTTATAAGAAAGTGCTGGAGTAACTCAACGGGTCAGGCAACATCTTCTTCAAGAAGGATCCCGACCCAAAATATCACCAACCATGTTCCCCATAGATGCTGTCTGACCCGCTGAGTTACTCCGGCACTTCGGTTTTATTTTGTAAACCGGTATCTGCAGGTCCTTGTGTCTACAATTTCCTGCTAAGAACGTTGTCCAATTTGTTTTAAAATTTCAAAGTGCACAGTTTAACATCATTAACTCTATTGTATTGATTCTCAGTAAATTGGATTCAAGGGCAGAAGAAACAAGTCAATTTGGAGGGCCTGCTTGTTTATGTAGAGAGCAGTTGTGAACTGGAATTTACTGCTTGTAAAGGTGATGGAAACAGAAGTAATTGGTGCCTTCAAATAATTGAAGAGACTTAAGAGGGAATAATTTGCTGGGTTATGTGGAAAGAGCCATTGATCATTTTCACTGAAAGCGAATGTAAGTTTGATGTCCAAATGGCCTCCAAATGTGGCGGAATAATTCTGTGAATTTATAGCTCCATCATAATGTATTGGTTAAGATCTTGTATTATCCAGTTGGCCAAACTTATGTATTATCTAACTCTTGTATTAGCTCTAGTCATCACAGATTTAAAGTATTATTCTGGTAATCTCATGCAGAGTTTGTGCATGTTTGCTGATTTTAATGGTATTGTATGACTGATTTGAGATCTATTAAATATGTATGTGCGTGATTTAGGTAATTTTGTGGATTTATTTCAAGGTTCCTACTGACTACAGATAGATTTTAACAGTGAAACTTTGTTGAATAAAAATAGAGAATCCTGTCAAACATCAAACATAGAAATACAGTGAGTGCCTAGTTACTTATGAGCTACGTTCTCATTTAGTCCTGTGAAGTGATACAAATCGTCAAACTTATACTGAGATGGGAACGAAGATTACTCACATTATCCAATTTAATTGGCATACAGCCTGATGAAGAACAAAGTGTAGCATCGATCAAATCAATTAAAACTCTGTACAACAGGAAAGCACATAGATGAAAGGAGTTGGTTTATTCACCAAGGCATAATTTGCCACAGCCATATTAATACATGACGATTTATAACACATTCAAATCCTTTTGCAAAAAAAACCCCAAAATGCTGAAGAGCAGGTCAGGCAGCATTGGTGGACAGAAGTTCACAGGTGAAGTTTCGAGTTGGAAGCCTTCTTCAGACTCTCAAATACTTTCTCCCATTCTGTCAACCTATTTTTGTACCACGATTGGCCTGTATCACCTCAGAGCAATTAGAGGATTTTATAACAAAAATTAAAGGGAAATATGCAGATTTATGTGCTACCTAGAGTAAAGACAGTAGTCTGATTAACTTACTTGTTTCATACCTCTAGGCCTGGACCACTGATCTAGCAATATGAGTTTGAATTATGAGGAAATTAATCTCAAGGAACAAGTTTGGAACAAATAAATTGGAAATATTAATGATGAATTCTAATGGATTATTGCAAAAAAAAATCTGTGTAAAAGTGTCTTCCAGGAAAATAATTCTTAAAGGCACAGAGACACAAAAGACTGCAGATGCAACGTGAAAACAGGCCATTTGACCAAACAAGTCTGTGCAGACCAATGATCCCTGTGCATTGATAACTAGCACCACCCTACATATGAGGGACAATTTACAATTGTTACCAAAGCCAATTAACCCACAAACCTCTACGTGTTTGAGTGGGGGAGGAAATCGGAGCATCCGGAAAGGGTGGAATCAAATACCATTGCTATGTTTAAGAGTGAGCTGTCATTTATAGGCATGTACGGACCTAATGCAATTTGAATAGATGGTCAAATTGTCAGCATGGACTTAGTGGTCCAATGGGGTCAATTTCTAGGCTGTAAACTTAAAATTATAAATAATTTCAAATTCAAATGGAAATAATGAGCAATAAATATATTCTCATATTTCTCACAAGATAGGTCATTCAACCCATCAAGTAAAAATTGATTCTCAGAGCAATTCTGTTCCTCTATTTATTTTCCTGCAACCTATTCTCTCTCATATGCCAAAGAGTTCCTCGCTAACACTCCAACTACCCACTTACACTTGGGGTAATTTCACATCTCCAACTAGCCTACCAACCCGTATGTCTTTGAGATGTGTGTGAACACTGTAGCATTGTGGAAACCCAAGGAGTCGCAAGGGCAATGTGCAACAGCATCGGGTGTCATGGTTGAACCTATGTCACTGTGAGGCAGCAGCACTGTCTGCTATAGCATTGTGCCTCTAAAGACTTTAGAGTTACAGCATGGAAACGGGCCCTTTGGCCCCCGAGTCTGTACCGACAAGCGATCCCCGCGCTCTAGTACTCTCCTGCACACGAGGGACAATTTACAATTTTACTGATGCCAATTAATCTGTATGTCTTTGGAGTGTGGGAAGAAACTAGTGCACCCGGAGAAAGCCCAGGCAGTCACAGGGAGAATGTACAACTCCTTACACTACAAACACTCGTGGTCAGATTCAAACCCGGGACTCTGGCGTAAGAAACCAGCTCTACCTCTGCGCCACTGTGCCGTCCCATTAGAAGTTGATGGCCTCGAAATTCGTCTGTGCCTTAACTGGTACATTAGGATGGTGATAAGCAGAGGTTATGGACCATCTGTTGTTGATAGTTATTATTAATTGTCCAAGGAGTAAATGAGCAAATGCAGAAGTAAAATTAAACATGTTGCAAAAGAAGGTCTTTCCTCAATGAAGGTTAATCCCTCAAAGCCCCTCTGGCACCAACCCAGGTAAAGTCACTCTCTTTAATGATTGACAAGGTAAGCCTTGACTGCCCAGATTAGGACACAAATGTCCTGGAGTAATTCAGCAGGTCAGGCAGCACCAATGGAGAACATGGATAGGTGATGTTTCGTGTTGCGAACCTTCTTCAGACTGTCCAGATAAGACTGGCTTTGGTGTGAGTTACCTGCACCGTTCCCAGGCTTCGAAGATGCAAATGAATTTTGTGTGAGGAAAGCCATGGCCTGCACTCTGCTGGCGACGTGCACATACCATACACATTCCTGGCAACCGCACTGTGTTACACTGGCTGTGTGCACGAGGACCTCATTGATTTTCCTGTAATGCACACAAAAAACATGATTGGGCTTTTAGATAAAATTCAATTGTGTAGAGTGCAAGTGGGTTGCACCACATGAAGGAACTGCCAGTCTATTATCGTTGCAGCAATCAGTTAATCATTGTTCTTCCAGACACATTGAAAAATAACAGCAAAATAACAGCTACAACCTTTAGGAAATAGGTGTGGTTTTAGCACGGCTTTTTAGGTCTGTTTGACCTGAACACCCCTCACCCATTTACATTCAACCCATTAACGATGCCCAAACAAAGTCCATAATGTGTTGAAAGCCTGGCAGTGCTCCAAAGCTTTCTTTTTTATCTGATGATATTTAAAATATCCTAACTAAGCAAATTAAAGCTCAGTTGTGGCTTGACCTCTCTCTATAGCCAAGTTATGTGGAGATGAACTACAGTCAAAAAACTACAGTCACTCTCACTTAAAGGCATCCTTGCTCCCTACCTTCTAGGCATTGATTTAGGTTTAACAACAGAGACCCAGGTTGAAAGCTAAATTCATGACTTAGACATTCAACTGAACAGTTGTGCGTAAGGCATTTTCCGATATTTTGCTGACTACCCTAAAGTATATTTTAAAACCTGTTCCATCGGTCTTTGCAGTGCACTGTTGCATCTTTGGTCAATTGAAGAAAGAGTAATTTGAAGGTCGAGACATCCGACGATACAGTACTCGTGGTCTACAGTACATGGAGCAGTGATCTGTGTCGAAAGATGCCAAAACAAAGTCCATAGTCGTATACTCAGTTTGATACGTTGGGCAGCATTATTTTTTGTATATTCAACACCAGAATCTTAAAATGGGCACTGTTCCTCATGGAGCCATTGAGAAAGATTGTGTAGGGAGGAACTGCAGATAGACACAAAATGATGGAGTAACTCAGCGGTACAGGCAGCAACTCTGGAGATAAGGAATGGGTGATGTTTCAGATCGAGACCCTTCTTCAGACTGATGTCAGGGAAGTGGGCGGGACAGAGATAGAATGTAGTCAGAGACAGTAAGACTGGGGGGAGAACTGGGAAGGGGGAGGGGATGGAGAGAGAAGGAAAGCAAGGGCTATTTGAAGTCAGAGAAGTCAATGTTCATACTGCTGGGGTGTAAGCTACCCAAGCAACATCTGAGGTGCTGTTCCTCCAATTTTCTCTGGGCCTCACACTGACAATGGAGGAGGCCCAATGCAGAAAGATCAGATTGGGAATGAGACAAAAGACAATAGACAATAGTGCAGGAGGAGGCCATTCGGCCCTTCGAGCCAGCACCGCCATTCAATGTGATCATGGCTGATCATCCCCAATCAGTACCCCGTTCCTGCCTTCTCCCCATATCCCCTGACTCCGCGATCTTTAAGACCCCTATCTAGCTCTCTCTTGAAAGTATCCAGAGAACCGGCCTCCACCGCCCTCTGAGGCAGAGAATTCCACAGACTCACAACTCATTGTGAGAAAAAGTGTTTCCTCGTCTCCGTTCTAAATGGCTTACGCCTTATTCTTAAACTGTGGACCCTGGTTCTGGACTCCCCCAACATCGGGAACATGTTTCCTGCCTCTAGCATGTCCAAACCCTTAACAATCTTATATGTTTCAATAAGATACCCTCTCATCCTTCTAAACTTCAGAGTGTACAAACGCAGCTGCTCCATTCTCATAGCATATGACAGTCCCGCCATCCCGGGATTTAACCTTGTAAACCTACGCAGCATTCCCTCAATAGCAAGAATGTTCTTCCTCAAAACAGGAGACCAAAACTGCACACAATACCCCAGGTGTGGTCTCGTTAAGGCTCTGTACAATTGCAGAAGGACCTCTTTGCTCCTATACTCGACTCCTCTTGTTATAAAGGCTAACATGCCATTCGCTTTCTTCACTTCCTGCTGTATTTGCATGCTTACTTTCATAGACTGATAAACAAGGACCCCCAGATCCCTTTGTACTTCCCCTATTCTCAACTTGATGCCATTTAGATAGTAATCTGCCTTCCTGTTTTTGGTACCAAAGTGGATAACCGCACATTTATCCACATTAAACTTCAACTGCCATGCATCTGCCCACTCCCCCAACCTATCCAAGTCATCCTGCTTTCTCATGAGAGAGAGAGAGAGTTAAAGTACTGAGCAACCGGGAGATCAGGTAGGTTAAGGCAGACTGAGCGGAGGTATTCAGCAAAACAATCGCCGAGCCTGCGCTTGGTCTTGCAGATGTGAGGAGCATCCTCCCCTCCAAGACCTCCTCCCATGAATCCAACTCCACCCTCAGGACAGAGCCAGCCTTCCTGATGAGTGTTGATCCTAAGGGGAGCCCTGGATGATCAGCAGAAGGTGTCTGTGGCCCCACACTGGATTTGGTAACCACATCAGAACCCACAAAACACAAGAGAAAGGAAGTAAATCATCCCTGAACAAGACAGAATATTTAAGAAGAAAAAGACAAAATTGCGAATCTCTGAATTTTCCAGCAATCTTATTTTCATAATCAATGTATATCACCTCTCAAATTAAAAAAAACCCACTGAGCTTTCAATGTAGTCACAGGAGACTGCAGAGGCTGAAATCCTGAGCAACAACAACAACAGACCATCCAGATTGTAAGAGGCCCGATCTGAACCATCAACTTTTCAATTCTCTCCACAGATGCTATCTGAACTGCTGAGGGTGCTCCAGCAGTTTGTTTGTTTTTAACTCCGAGGTCATTCAATATACATTCAATGCGGCTTCCAGCAATTCAAAGTGAGAATGATTTCAAAGTGATCTGTCATGAATATTTTATACATAATTTTTTTCAATAGCATACAGCCAGTCTGGATCATTTGCTAACGCTGAAAGGTAGTCAAGGAGGTATGCTTATGTGACATTTAGCATTCTATCATTTTGTTTTCTTATTGAATTTTCAGACCTTGGGAATTCTGTTGAGAATGGATTCAGCTTCTGTTTTGTTTCTCATTTTCGATTGCAGAAGTAAAATCAGATATTTTGCAGTAACCCTACCTGAATCTTTCTTAGGGATGAAAACATTTCACATGATATTTGATAAATGTTCTTTTGTTGCAGTTTGAAAATATCAGGGACACATTTCCCTTAACAATGCTTTAGCCATTTATTTCATTCGAAATTTAATGATAGGGCTAGGGGTACTGCTATCCTGATTCGTAAAAACGTTATGTTCGAACTATAGAAAACTGTGGAGGATCCTGCTGGCCGCTTTGTCATGGTGTCTGGCAAACTGCAAGACACACCTGTCATATTGGGCAGTATTTACGGTCCCAACTGGGATGACAGCTCATTTGTATCCAAATTTTTTACATCTCTCCCAAACATTGAAAATCACCAAGTCATTGTGGGTGGAGATTTTAATCTGGTCCAAGACCCTATACTGGACAGATCTTCGAACAAAGCCTGTACTTTAATTAAATCAGGTAGGACTCTGCATGCTTTTACCAAACAACTTGGGCTCACAGACCCATGGAGATATACATTTCCCACGACTAAATTATTTTCATTTTTTTCCCACGAGCACCGTACCTATACCCATATAGACTTCTTCCTCTTAGATGACAGACTGCTCTCCAAAATCAAATCCAGCGAGTATCATAGTATCGTAATATCAGATCACGCTGAGACCTCCCTCGATCTCCACTTTCGTAAACGAACTAACCCCTTTAAACAGTGGAGGTTCAACTCCTCATTATTAGCAGAGGCTCACTACATGCAATTCTTGCACTCCCAAATCACTTTATATTTTGAGCTGAATGACTCGCCGGACATAGAAAGAGGTATACTCTGGGAAACTTCAAAAGCCTATATTAGGGGCCAACTTATCTCTTTTGTCTCCAACCTGAAAAGAGCCGAGACGTCCCAAACGGCAGACCTGTTACAAAAAATAAAGGACATTGACGACGAATATGCATCTGACCCAGACCCTAATCTTTATAAAGAACGCCTTAGGTTACAAACAGACTTTGACCTCACGTCTACTAATAAAGCCAAGCTCCGACTGCTTAAATCTAGGCAACACTTTTTTGAATCTGGGGATAAAGCTGGGAAGCTCCTGGCCCATCAGGCCAGAACCGTGGCAACTTCACGGCTAATTCCAGCCATTAGATCCAGCTTAGGGGAGATTCATACTGATCCTCTTAGAATTAATGAAGCATTTGCTAAATTCTACGCTGAACTATACGCTTCCGATTGTCCTCCCACTGCAGATGACATGCTCAGTAGTATGACGTTTCCCTGAATTGACGATGAAGCCACGAGAGACTTGAGTGGTCCCATAACTGTTGCTGAGGTCCAAGCAGCCATCACATCGCTGCAAAGCGGAAAGTCGTCCGGCCCTGACGGCTTCACTGTAGAATATTACAAAGCTTTCTCTGCTCTCCTCGCACCTGCCCTGAGAGATATGTACAATGAGGCATTCCTACATCATCGCCTACCGCCCACCTTGTCGTGGGCTACTATCTCCCTATACAGGGACACATGACAATAATTCTTAAAAAGGAGAAAGATCCCCTGCTTTGTAGTAGCTATAGATCAAACAGGGTTCATGCCAGGCCGACAGTCCTCCCACAATACTAGGCGTCTCCTTAACATCATCCATTCACCGAGTAGTGAGACCCCGGAGATAGTGATCTCTCTCGACGCCGAAAAAGCTTTCGACAGGTTCGAGTGGAGGTACCTATATGAGGCGATGGACAGGTTTGGCCTCGGTAACAGTTTCATTCTTTGGGTCAGTCTGTTATACTCGTCCCCGGTGGCCTCAGTACAAACAAACGGCACACTGTCGCCCCACTTCCCCCTTCAGAGAGGTACCAGACAGGGTTGCCCTTAATCACCACTTCCGTTTGCTGTTGCGATAGAACCCTTGGCGGTCTGGTTACGCTTAGAGAAGGGCTTTAAAGGTATTACACGGTTCAACACAACTCATAAAGTCTCATTGTATGCGGATGACCTGCTCCTGTACATCTAGAATCCAGTCAGCTCTCTCCCTGTGATTACGAATATTTTAGAATGGTTTGGCGCGTATTCTGGTTATAAACTTAACTGCCAAAAAAGTGAGCTATTACCGATTAACTCATTGGCTAAGCAGCTCCCTCGCTCTTTAACCTCATTCAAATGGGCAGAGGAGGGTTTCGCTACCTCGGCGTCTTTATCACAACACCCTTATCTGATATGTTCCGCACAAACTTTCTGCCTCTGGTTGAGAAAGCTGAAAGAGATTTTGACCGCTGGTCAGTTTTACCGCTATCCCTCGTGGACCGGATAAATCTGGTCAAGATGGTCGTCCTACCCAAATTCCTGTATCTTTTTCAGCACGTCCCTATACTTATCACTAAATCTTTTTTTGATAAATTAGAAAGGACAATATCTAAATTTTTATGGGGTAGCAAACCGGCTAGAATCCGAAAGGCGATACTACAGTCTCCTAAGAGTGACGGCGGTTTGGCACTTCCTGACTTTAGGCGATACTATTGGGCAGCTAACTTGCAAAAACTCCTGTATTGGATGAATGACGATTGCGACCACCTACCGACCTGGGTACACATAGAAAAGGCGAGTTCACATCTCCCGTTGCGGTCTGTCCTATGCTCCCAACTCCCCCTTCCTATAACATCTGTGGGTGCAGGCCCAATTGCGTCCCTCTCGCTCAAGATATGGAGCCAACTCAGGAAAAACTTCGGTTTACAAGGCCCTTCCATCTTGACCCCACTGCTTAAAAATCACATCTTTAAACCTTCAAGTACAGACCCCGCATTCAAAACTTGGCATGGTAACTGTAACTAACGGTATCAGTAGTATCAAAAACCTATACAAGGATGGCATTTTCTCGTCCTTTGCGGAGCTCTCGTCCAACTACAGCCTCCCAAACTCCCACCTTTTTCGTTTTTTCCACATTAGGGATTTTGTGAAGAAGACATTCCCCCATTTCCCAAATCGCCCCCCTGAAACCCTGACCGATACCATCCTAGCGCTAGACCCCAACCGGAAGAAATGCATCCCTGTTTTGTACAACTTTGTTAGGGTCTGTTATATTGAAACCTCATACCTCATTAAAAGCTGCGTGGGAGGGCGAGCTGAATACGAAACTAACAGACCAGCAATGGGACTCTGCCTTGGATTTGATCCATTCTTCCTCCATATGTGCCCGTCATGGCCTAATCCAATGCAAAGTCCACTACACAAATGCAAGATTATCTAGAATTTACCCCGCTGTTAGGGACACCTGCAACAGATGTAATCAATCCCCTGCCAACCATAGCCATATGTTTTGGTCTTGCCCTAAGCTAGCAGACTTTTGGAGGAGTGCTTTCGACGTGATAAGCAGAGCCTATGGCCAGACTATTCCTCCAAACCCACTGTCAGCCATTTTTGGTACTCCTCCCAACACCGACCTCTCTGTTGCGTTGAAGCGGGTCCTGGCTTTTACAACCTTGTTAACCCGGAGACTGATTTTGCTTAACTGGAGGCTCACCTGTCCGACACACGCCCGCTGGATCAAGGAGGTGCTCTACAATTTAAAGCTTGAAAAACTTAGGTTCTCTCGCAAAGGCTCTACCAAGACATTCCTAGACACATGGAACCCTTTCCTGGAACTTGTTAACTCTCTTAACTTGTCCCCGGATTCGGAAGAGGACTGAGTGCTTTCCATCACTGTCCTGCTTTACTGCAGCTGCTCCCCCCTTAGCCCCCCCCGCCCACACTTATTTATTTAATTACCTACTTATTTACTGTTATTAGTGACTTTTTTTTTCTTTTTTCCCCAGTACATTTTGTTTTGTTTATCTCTACGTATTTGTGTGGATGTGTACGTATGTGAGTGTTGTTTGTCCCCGTTTGGTTCCGACCTGATTCGGGTGGGTTGAAGGTGGGTAAGGGTAAGGGCTTTGAGGGCCGCTTACATACTGTTGCACAATTATGATTTGAGTGTCACTGTCTGTTATCATTGTATGTATGCAAATTGATGTGAAATTCAAATAAAAAGATTTCAAAACAATGCTTTACTTCCTGGATAACCATCTGGATAGTGTTCCATAACATGTGAGCTAAGAGATATTGAAGCAACATAAATCCAACGAAACAATAAGGTATTTCCGGGCCCAGCTATTTACTTCCATTGTCATCATACTCTCATGGAGGATTTTGGTTACCTATTTTGGTTATTTCTATCTAACTATGATGGTAAATTTAGAAACAGTATTAATCCTGTACAACAGCATGAGCAGCGATGGATTGGGTTTAGTTTAGTCACAGTATGGAAACAGGCCCTTCAGCCCACCAAGTCCATGGCGACCATCGATCATCCTCACACACTAGTTCTAAGTTATCCTACTTTCTCATCCACTCCCTACAAACTTGGGGCAATTTACATAGGTTCATTAACCTGCAAACTCGCACATCTTTGGTCACAGGTAGGACGTGCAAACTCCACACCGACTCATTGTCTCTTATTGATAGCTGTAATTTGAGAATGTAATTGACATTAGGTAAGGGACTTCCGTAGGCGTGCCAGATAGTACTGCATCTGTCAATACACCATCATTTGATAGTGGAGCTCCATTTTACACAGATTCTCCCACATTTATGCACCTATTAAATCATAGTCAGACCTGGTGCAGAATTGGAGACCTCATTGAGTGACTTAAAGTGCTGGAGTAACTTAGCGGATCAGGCAGCACCTCTGGAGAACGTGGATAGGTGACGTTTCGAAGATGGATCTGAAATATCACCTATCCACGTTCTCCAGAGATACTGCCTGACCCACTGAGTTACTCTCAGAGATGTTACCTAACCTGCTGAGTTACTCCAGCACTTGGTATGTTTTTTTTTGTAAACCAGTGTCTGCAGGTCCTTGTATTTAATCAGACATAGAAACATAGAAAATAGGTGCAGGAGTAGGCCATTCGGCCCTTCGAGCCTGCACCGCCATTCAATATGATCATGGCTGATCATCCAACTCAGTATCCTGTACCTGCCTTCTCTCCATACCCCCTGATACCTTTAGCCACAAGGGCCACATCTAACTCCCTCTTAAATATAGCCAATGAACTGGCCTCAACTACCTTCTGTGGCAGAGAATTCCCCAGATTCACCACTCTCTGTGTAAAAAATGTTTTTCTCATCTCGGTGCTAAAAGACTTGCCCTTTATCTTTAAACTGTGACCCCTTGTTCTGGACTTCCCCAACATCGGAAATAATCTTCCTGCATCTAGCCTGTCCAACCCCTTAAGAATTTTGTACGTTTCTATAAGATCCCCCCTCAATCTTCTAAATTCTAGCGAGTACAAGCCGAGTCTATCCAGTCTTTCTTCATATGAAAGTCCTGCCATCCCAGGAATCAGCCTGGTGAACCTTCTCTGTACTCCCTCTATGGCAATTATTGTACTCACTCTGTGACCTTATTGATTTATAGTGATGTGCTCTTTATTTAGATTTCTGTTCAGTTTAATGGTATTTTTTAGAGTCAAGAATGTTTCATTGTCATATGTACCAAAATTGCAAAGTGAAATTATTACTTGCAGCAGCATAACAGGTTCAGAAAAACAGGGTGTGTAGGAAAGACCTGCAGATGCTGGTTTAAATTGAAGATAGACAAAAAATGCTGGAGTAACTCAGCGGGACAGGCAGCATCTCTGGCGAGAAGGGATGGGTGACATTTCTACTTGATCTCCCGGTTGCTCAACACTTTAACTCCGCCTCCTATTCCTACACTGACCATTCCGGCCTGAGCCTCCTCCGTTGTCAGAATGAGGCCCAGTGGAAATTGGTGGAACTGCACCTCATATTTCACTTGGGCAGTTTACACCCAAGTGGGATGAACATTTTCTTTAACTTCAAGTAGCCCTTGGTTTCCCTCTCTTTCCATACCCTTCCCCTTCCCAGTTCTCCGACCAGTCTTACTGTCTCTGTACCACCCACTTCCCTGGCATCAGTCTGAAGAAGGGTCTCGGCCCAAAACGTCACTCATTCCTACCCTGCAGTGATGCTGCCTGTCCCTCTGAGTTACTCCAGCATATTTTGTCTATCCAGAAACATAGGACTCATAGATAGCAGAATAAACAAAAACAAAGTTCATTAAATTAAACATTTAGATGGTTTTAAAAATTTAGAAATTAGGAAATTGTATGGTTTTCAAAAGCAAGTTTATAAATTTTACATTTAATAGTACTATTGAACATCTTCACAATTTTATACATTGGGCAAAAGTGGGGGCAGGGCTTTGCCAGCTGTTAAAGGTGTCAGGATGATTTGAGGTTGGTGTCTCTCACTGCACCCTCACAGGCCCTGTCACTGGTAAATGCTGTTGCTGGATACTGGGTTCTTTCAGGCCAGCAGAGCCTGAATCAGAGCAAGATCCTGCGCTTTGGTACTGGGTAAATATGGGTGTGGGTACACTGTCAACAGGTGTATTTTTGCATGGCAGTTATGTTCTTTACTGTGCGATATGATTAATTATTCATTTAATGTTTCATAGGTCTCAGCCATCATAGTACCTACAATTTCAAAACGTTCAAAAGCAGAAAACTTCTTGCTGTTTGAAAAACACATTTTGTGAGCCTCCTCAATTAAAATACTATGTAAGTACAACTGTGATACAAATTTAAATTCTGTAACGAACATTTGGGCAGCACGGCGGTGCAGCGGTGGAGTTACTGCCTTACATCGCCAGAGACCCAGGTTCAATCCTAACTATGGTTGCTGTCTGTACTGAATTTGTACGTTCTCCCAGTGACCTGCATGGGCTTTCTCTGGTAGCTCCGGTTTCCTTCCATGTTCCAAAGGCGTACAGGTTTTGTAGGTTAATTGGTTTCTGTAACAGTTGTAAATTTCCCTACCGTGTAGGATAGTGTAAGTGTGTGGGGATTGCTGCTCGGTGTGAATTCGATGGGCCGAAGGGGCTGTTTCCACTCTTTATCTCTGAACTAAACTAAAATAAACTAAAATCATGGAACATTTCTGGAATAGGAAGCCATTCAGCCCATTGCCAGAGCACCAATGAAAATTGGCGACTCTAGCTATCACCCCTGCCAGCCCCAAGTCTGTAGTTTCACAGTTCACGGCACGCTGAGTTAAAAGACATTTGGTATATCTTAGAGTACGCTAACAAAACATATGCATTGTAGAAAATATCCCAAGGAGATCCCAATTATCACAAATTCATGGTGCTTGTTTTATGCGCTGCCTTTAAACTTGCAACAGATGGGGTACGGAACTCTATTGCCAATTGTTTTAAGTTGAAACCCTTGATTTTTTTATTCTTCTCCAGCGAGAAATCAATCTTTTCTGTTTACTCTTTTCAGGCCCCTCATAATGACATTAGACTCAACGGAAAGCTTATCCAATCTTTCTTCATACAAACAATTTCCAGTATTGGGAATATCTTCATATATCTTACTAGCAGGGGCAGGGATTTAGATTCTTAGATCACTGGGATCTGTTTTGGAGTAAGGGGGAACTGTACAGAAAGGATGGATTGCATCTTAAAAGGTGGGCGACCAGCATTCTGGCAGGCAGTTTTGCCACTGCTACACGGGGGGTTTTAAATTGAATAAGGGGGGTGGGGTATCAAATGGGATAGTCGAGGATGGAGTTAAAGGGAAAGGGTTTCTTAAATGTGTGAGCGGAGAGACAGAGGGATGTAAAATGAGGGTAGAAGCAATAGGTAGCAAAGTTAAAAGTAAAAGTGGCAGGCAGACAAATCCAGGGCAAAAATCAAAAAGGGCCACTTTTCAACATAACTGTATAAGGGGTAAGAGTGTTGTAAAAACAAGCCTGAAGGCTTTATGTCTCAATGCAAGGAGCATTCGTAATAAGGTGGATGAGTTGAATGTGCAGATAGCTATTAATGACTATGATATAGTTGGGATCATGGAGACATGGCTCCAGGGTGACCAAGGCTGGGAGCTGAACATCCAGGGATATTCAATATTCAGGAGGGATAGACAGAAATGAAAAGGAGGTGGGGTAGCATTGCTGGTTAGAGAGGAGATTAACGCAATAGAAGGGAAGGACATTAGCTTGGAGGATGTGGAATCGATATGGGTAGAGCTGCGAAACACTAAGGGGCAGAAAACTCTAGTGGGAGTTGTGTACAGGCCACCTAACAGTAGTAGTGGAGTTGGGGATGGTATCAAACAGTAAATTAGAAATGCATGCAACAAAGTTAAAACAGTTATTATGGGTGACTTCAATCTACATATAGATTGGGTGAATCAAATTGGCAGGGGTGCCGAGGAAGAGGATTTCTTGGAATGTATGTGGGATAGTTTTCTAAACCAACATGTAGGGGAACCAACGAGAGAGCAGGCTATTCTAGACTGGGTATTGAGTAATGAGGAAGGGTTAGTTAGCAGTCTTGTTGTGCGTGGCCCCTTGGGCAAGAGTGACCATAATATGGTTGAGTTCTTCATTAGGATGGAGAGTGACATTGTTAATTCAGAAAAAAGGGTCCTGAACTTAAAGAAAGGTAACTTTGAGGGTATGAGACGCGAATTGGCCAAGATGGATTGGCAATTGATTCTTAAAGGGTTGACAGTGGATATGCAATGGAAGGCATTTAAAGACTACATGGATGAACTACAACAATTGTTCATCCCAGTTTGGCAAAAGAATAAATCAGGGAAGGTAGTGCATCCATGGATAACAAGGGAAATCAGGGATAGTATCAAAACAAAAGATGAAGCATACAAATTAGCCAGAAAAAGCAGCCTACCAGAGGACTGGGAGAAATTCAGAGTCCAGCAGAGGAGGACAAAGGGCTTAATTAGGAAAGGGAAAATAGATTATGAAAGAAAACTGGCAGGGAATGAATTTGTTTTTGGAATGAATTCTGTTTTTAATTTGTGTCTCTGTGATGTCTTTATTACTTATTTTATTCTGATTATATGTTTTACTATGTAAGGTGTCCTTGAGATTTTGTATGAAAGGCGCCCATTAAATATAAAATTTATTATTATTATTATTATAAAAACTGACTGCAAAAGTTTTTATAGATATGTGAAGAGAAAAAGATTAGTTAAAACAAATGTAAGTTCCTTGCAGTCAGAAACAGATGAATTGATCATGGGGAACAAGGACATGGAAGACCAATTGAATACCTACTTTGGTTCTGTCTTCACTAAGGAAGACATAAATAATCTGCCGGAAATAGCAGGGGTCAAATGAGATGGAGGAACTGAGTGAAATCCAGGTTAGCCGGGAGGTGGTGTTAGGTAAATTGAATGGATTAAAGGCCGATAAATCCCCAGGGCCAGATAGGCTGCATCCCAGAGTACTTAAGGAAGTAGCCCCAGAAATAGTGGATGCATTAGTGATAATTTTTCAAAACTCTTTAGATTCTGGAGTAGTTCCTGAGGATTGGAGGGTAGCTAATGTAACCCCACTTTTTAAAAAGGGAGGGAGAGAGAAAACAGGAATTACAGACATCGGTAGTGGGGAAACTGCTAGAGTCAGTTATTAAAGATGGGATAGCAGCACATTTGGAAAGTGGTGAAATCATTGGACAAAGTCAGCATGGATTTATGAAAGGTAAATCATGTCTGACGAATCTTATAGAATTTTTCGAGGATGTAACTAGTAGAGTGGATAAAGGAGAACCAGTGAATGTGTTATATCTGGACTTTCAGAAGGCTTTCGACAAGGTCCCACATAAGAGATTAGTATACAAACTTAAAGTATTGGGGGTTCAGTATTAATGTGGATAGAGAACTGGCTTGCAGACAGGAAGCAAAGTGTAGGAGTAAACAGGTCCTTTTCACAATTGCAGGCAGTGACTAGTGGGGTACCGCATGGCTCAGTGCTGGGACCCCAGCTATTTACAATATATATTAATGATTTGGATGAGGGAATTGAATGCAACATCTCCAAGTTTGCGGATGACAAGAAGCAAGGGGGCAGTGTTAGCTGTGAGGAGGATGCTAGGAGGCTGCAAGGTGACTTAGATTGGCTGGGTGAGTGGGCAAATGCATGGCAGATGCAGTATAGTGTGGATAAATGAGAGGTTATCCACTTTGGTGGCAAAACCAGGAAAGTAGACTATTATCTGAATGGTGGCCGATTAGGAAAAGGGGAGATGCAACGAGACCTGGGTGTCATGGTACACCAGTCATTAAAAGTAGGCATGCAGGTGCTGCAGGCAGTGAAGAAAGCGAATGTTAGCATTCATAGCAAAAGGATTTGAGTATAGGAGCAGGGAGGTTCTACTGCAGTTGTACAGGGTCTTGGTGAGATCACACCTGGAGTATTGCGTACAGTTTTGGTCTCCTAATCTGAGGAAAGACATTCTTGCCATAGAGGGAATACAGAGAAGGTTCACCAGACTGATTCCTGGGATGTCAGGACTTTCATATGAAGAAATACTGGATAGACTTGGCTTGTACTCGCTAGAATTTAGGAGATTGAGGGGGGATCTTATAGAAACTTACAAAATTCTTAAGGGGTTGGACAGGCTAGATGCAGGAAGATTGTTCCCTATGTTGGGGAAGTCCAGAACAAGGGGTCACAGTTTAAGGATAAGGGGGAAATCTTTTAGGACCGAGATGAGGAAAACATTTTCCACACAGAGAGTGGTGAATCTCTGGAATTCTCTGCCACAGAAGGTAGTTGAGGTCAGTTCATTGCCTATATTTAAGAGGGAGTTAGATGTGGCCCTTGTGGCTAAAGGGATCAGGGGGTATGGAGAGAAGGCAGGTACAGGATACTGAGTTGGATGATCAGCCATGATCATATTGAATGGCGGTGCAGGCTTGAAGGGCCGAATGGCCTACTCCTGCACCTATTTATATGTTTCTAGCACGATCTCAATGTACTTCAAGTTTTCCTGCATTGACCAGAACCATACACATTACAATGTCTGGCAAATTTACTGTTACCTACTGTTTGCGAGTAACATCCTATCTCGTATGGCTTATTGAATGGATCCTATAATGCCTTTTTAACCATGTTATTAAGATGGTCAGCACAGATAGTCAGATTTATGCACATTATTCCCAGTCCCATTATTCTATGTTTCTACACCATCCATTAGGCTCCCATTAATTTTCTGCTTCCTTATCTTTTTGCATCTCCCCAAATGCATCACCTTCCACTTCTCTGGATTAACTTCTATTTGCTATTTTATGCCCAATTATTCACACCATTCATACCTTCTTGCAATCTGAACCTTTCCTCTTCACTGTAAACCGAACAACAAATTTTGGTGTCAATTGTGAACTTTATCATGGACATATCAGAAAATGATATCAGATCAACTCCATCAATTTGAGCATTCCGAACCTTACCTAAACAATCCATGCTGACTGTTTTCTAAGAACATTGTTAAGTATGCAGGGAACTTTCCAAACCTCTTATCATTTTGCTATCCAATTACTGCCAAATTAAAATATGTACTTTGGCGATAAGCCTACTTTCAGTGTTTACAATGGCACTTAACATACTCCAATATGGGTAAGAGGCTGTTCAATCCAGTAGTTAAAAAAACTACTCATGTGTGTAGATGCTTTTAAGATACCTATCACACAAGCAAATATCCTGACATACTGATTAATTAATGTCATCAATTTTAGTGAACATTCAGTGCCTTTCGTTGACATTCCTCTATGAATGTTAATGCATATTATAAAATAGGAAACGTCAGCAATGATGCACAAGTGAATGTCATTTGAACATGTTAAGACTGAGTATTCATTTTATAATATGATAAAAATTCTAGTCCTGTGCCAATATATTAATGAGCCCTCACAGGCATAGAATGTAATTATATGGGATAGCATTTCCAGAGGCAATCGTCACACATAAATGTTTGTTCTCTGGAGTTTTTGTATACCCTCAGCTGATGTTACGGTCGGAGTTAGGTGGAATCCACCCCCCCCCCCCCCCCCACCCCCCAACCCCCCCACCCCCCCTCCCCCCCCCCCCCTCCCCCCTGCCCTGTTTCATATACCTACCACCCTTTGCAAGAAAAAGTTACTCTTCAGGTTCCTATTAAATCTTTGTCCCCCTCACCTTAAAACTATATCCTCTGGTTCTCAAATCCCCTACTCTGGGCAAGAGACTGTGCTTTTCCTGATCTATTCCTCTCATGATTTTGTACACCTCTATAAGATTACCCTTCATCCACCTGTGCTCCAAGCAATTGAGTCCTGGTCTGCCCAATCTTTTTCAATCGCTGAGGCCCTAGAGTTCTGGCAACATCCTCCTAAACCTTCTCTGCACCCTTTCCAACATCTTTCCAATAACATGGGTCAGACAGCATCTCTGTAGAATATGGATTTGTGACATTTCAGGTTGGGACCCTTCTTCAGACTCGTAGAGTTGGAGAATAGCAGGAATCACAGAGGGGGTGCAATGAGAGAGGGTCTCACAGAACCCCTGTCAGAGAGAGGAGTAGAACTTCTTGATAGTAGGCATACCTTGAGGAGATTTTTTGCAGTGGAGCAGTAACATGGAGAAACAAGTAACTGCATGGACTGGTTTACAAAAAAGACACAGAGTGCTTGAGTAACTTAGAAGGTCAGGCAGCATTTCTGAAGAACATGAATAGGTGGCGTTTCAGTTCTGAACCTTTTTGTAAGGGATCATATTAACATGCCATTTTTACATATCTTTAGAAGCTTTAATTGTTTGTTTTTATATTTCTGTTTTTATTATTTTATTATTATACTTCCATTTTCCATATTAACTTCTTGAATCTCGAAGCAATCAATAGACAATAGACAATAGGTGCAGGAGTAGGCCATTTGGCCCTTTGAGCCAGCACCGCCATTCACTGTGATCATGGCTGATCATCCACATTCACTACCCCGTTCCTACCTTGTCACCATATCCACCGACTCCACTATCTTAAGAGCTCTATCTAACTCTCTCTTGAAAGTATCCAGAGGATTGGCCTCCACTGCCTTCTGAGGCAGAGAATTCCACAGATTCACAACTCTCTGGGTAAAAAAGTGTTTCTTCATCTTAGATGTATTATTTTTGTTGGCAATATTATACTTTTTTTCCTTGTTTCTGATGCAGTCTTTAACTTGCCTTGTTATCCACAGTCAGATCATTCATCCTGCTGGATGTTTGTATCTCCAGGGAATATATATTTATCTTAACTAAGTATGAATTCTTTGGATGTTAATCATTACTTGTATCTTGACATTACTTTTTAATGTTGTTTCAAATCTACCATTGCCAATTCATACCTCATATCTTTGTAATTTGCTTTCCTTGGAGTTAACACCCTGGATTCAGATTAAACTAATATAAAATTCTACTATCCTTTAGACTTCAGAGATACAGCGTGAAAACAGGCCCTTCAGCCCACCGAGTCCGCGCCGACCAGCGATAACGCGTACACTAGCATTATCTTACACGCTGTGGACAATTTACAATTTTACTGAAGCCAATTAACCTACAAACCCACATGTGTTTGGAGCATGGGATGAAACCTAGAGAAAACCCACGCAGTCACAGGGAGAATGTGCAAACTCCTTACAGACACCACCCATAGTCAGGATCGAATCGTGGTCTCTGGTACTGTAAGGAAGCAACTCTACTGCTGCGCCACAGTGCTGCCCCAAATTGCCACTTTACTATTGTCATTCTTTCCGAAAGATCCCTCAACTGCAAGATTGTTAATGAGCCATTTCCCATAAAACAATACTAGATCTAAGATAGCAGTTCCCTGGTTTGTTCCTCAACATACTGCACGTACGAACTAGAACATGACCTTATATACATAGATATTGCAAACCTTCCTTTTCTGTTTCTATTCTGACACCCTTGTGCTTTAGTAACTGAATGAGACTTTAGTTCTTGGTTTATTCACATTGAATTGTCACTTTAGTTTCATTTATTGTCACATGTACCGAGGTACAGTGAAAAGCTTTTGTTGCGTGCTATCCAGTCAGTAGAAAGACAATACATTATTACAATCGAGTCATTTACAGTGAATATATGATAAGTGAATAATGTTTAGTGCAAGGTAAAGCCAGCAAAGTCTGATCGATAGTCCGAGGGTCACAAAAGAGGTAGATAGTAGTTCAGCACTGCTCTCTGGTTGTGGTGGGATGATTCTGATGCCTGATAACAGCTGGGGGAGCAACCAGAGACTTATGAAACAGTAATTCAGCAAAGCAAATAACCTTGGAGATGGAGTTACATTCATTGAATTATTGAAAGATACAAAATAGAAACAAGCCCTACAGCCCAATGTGTCCATCGATCACTCATTTACACCAATTCTATGTAATCCTACTTATGCATGCACTCTCTACACTTTACGAGTCATTTACTGAGTCCAATTAACTTACACACATGAGGGATGTGCGAGGAAAGTGGAGCACCTGGAGGAAGCCCACACTGTCACAGGGAGAACATGCAAACTCCACATAGACAACACTCAAAGTCAGGATCGAACCTGGGTCTCTAGTGCTAAGAAGCAGCAGCTCAACCATAATTCTTAAACAACATGTATTTGTCAAGTGAGTTCATGCAGTTTTACTGCTTCTAGTGTTTCATCTGAGATTTGTTTTTCAGAAAAATTGATGACACTGATGGAATATTAGGAAAGGTGCCTGAATATTTGCTCAAAGAGTAAGGTTTCAGGCAATATCTTAAAAGGAGAGGGGTAGGACTTATGTTGAACTTATAACCTAGGCCGAATATATAGAATATAAAGAACATACAATATATAGTATTCTATATATTGTAGAACATAGAACAGTATAGCAGAAGAAAAGGCACTTCGGTCATCAGTGTGTGTGGTGAACATGATACCAAGACCAACTTTTACTGCCATGATTCATATGATTCCTATCCCTCCATTCCCCACATGTCCATATACCTATCTATGTGTCTGAATGATGGCAAAGAGTGCTTCATAAAAGGTCACAACTGGAGTAATGCAGGGATTTGCAAATAATAGCATAATTTACAGGATCGTAGAGGGGTAAGTGCTATGTAGAAATGTGTAGCTAAGAATGAGAATTTTTAAACCCAAAAGAAAGAGGAAGAGTAAGAAAGATTCTGGACTAGAAATTTCAATGTAGCATTTCGCTTGTCAGTTCACCACTTCAACATTGTTCCATATTCTTCTGAGAGCTCCAAATAAAGATGCCTTGCTGTTTGGGAGAATCAGCGTTAGGCAAATAATGGAGAAACAGCATTAGGCATAACAGAAAGTTATGTCAGGAATTATTAATGCACCTCATTCTGAAGAAAAGCCAATTTATAACTGCACAGCACTGAAAGAAAACAGCACTCTGTACAAGTTATAGTGGGTCTGCCTTTATCAATGTAGACAGATCTCAAGACTGAATTTTGATGACCTTAACATCTAGATGCAGCAGGTTTATAATCAGCAAGTGAGCAGATTCTATCTTGTTCTGATTCTTAAAATATGAGTTGACTTTTGTTGTGGCTGTAACATAAAGTAAATGTGCTCACTCCCAAGGAAGGAGAACATTACTCTCCAAAATCCCATTGTCTTTTTGAGAAAATTACTCCATAAATGCATTGTCTGCTCAAATATACTCTGATGTCAAGCCACAAAATATGATCAGTGTATCTGTCTTTACAGTGAAATAGCTGTTTACTCCACACTGCCAAGTTAGAATACTTAAGCGTTTATGACAGATGATCTGCAGCGAGATTATTGTACAATCACAATGGAAAAAAAATAACTGAAATGGCTTACCTGCTATTTTACAAAGGATCAATGCCTCTTGTGATAATGCACAATGCCTCTTCTTGTTTTATATTCCAGTGAGGTACCCAGACTTGTTTTATACACAGATAATAAAAATAAATGAAATAACATTTCATATCTGTATTCCCACAGTTAAAGATCTCGGTACGTGACACCAGTACTCCACTCAGTTAAGAATCATCTCAGATTATTGGAATATTTCAATATTAGACCATTTTTGGCATTGCTCTATAGTGTGCACAATTTGTATACTTTCACCCCCACCACTTTTCAGCCCTCTTTGGAAGAATTGGCAAATTGCATTCCAGTTCCTTTGACCTTGCATCCTGATCAATCATGTCAGACGATCTCCGTACAATCCTCAAGGATATCCACGATTAACAATAAATTATGCCGGAAGCCCTCAGGCAGCATCTGTGGAAAGAAAACAAAATAGGCCATAGAATGGAAGTTGGGGTGAAGGAACAGTAAAATGGAAACATAAGAAACTGCAGTCGCTGGAATATTGAGAAAAAAAAACAAAGTGCTGGAGGAATTCCGCTGGTCAGGCAGCATCTACCTTTTAAGGTCAGGACCCTTTTTCAGACTGATAGAGTAGGGGAGAAAAAGCTGGGAAAAAGAGGTGGAGGTCGGGCAATGCCTGGAAAGTAAGGGATCAGTATTGATTGTGGACATGCAGAAAATTGTCTGCAATATTTCTGCCGACTATAGAATGCTATCTTCCTCCATTCGTGTGTATGTGCAACTTCTTTTGGGTACCTTTGCTTTACAACTATAAAAGTGTTATTGGTTATGTGAATACTTGAAGTGACTCGCATTGCTTTAAGTAAAATCTTTTGCTTTAGATAGTTAATTACAGTAGGTAGTTGGGAAGAGCGTTCACGTCGCGGCCCTGTTTCCACCAATCTTTCCACCACCACGCACAAGAAGCACAAGAAGCAACAAGACAGACACCATTGTATGCAGATGCCGAGAAGTGTGTTCAGCTCCGACTGAACAACTTCTAATCTTGTGTGTGGACTCTATAAGAAGAAGAAGTAGGTAGTTTGTCAATTAATTATGTTTATTACCATGCCTATCAAGGTACCGTGAAAAGCTTTTGTTGTGTGCTAACCAGTTAGCAGAAAGGCAATACATGATTACAATTGAGCCATCCACAGTGTACAGATACATGATAAAGGGAGTAATGTTTAGTGCAAGATAAAGTCTAGTAAAATCTGATTGAACAGATTCCAAGGGTGTCCAGTGGGGGAGCCGCTCTCTAGTTGTTGATAGAGTGGTTCAGTTGCCTGATAACAGCTGTGAAGAAACGGTCCCTGAATCTGGAGGTGTATTTGTGCTATTAATGGGTTAAGAGTAAAAACAAGACTTGAACACCTCTGCCAAGAACTTGAATCACATAAATTCCTTTCATTAGCCATTGATTGCACATAAATTAATCTTTTTGCCAGGTGGATGGCAGTCACATTCATTTCCAGGTGCAATCGTGACTGTAGCAAAATCAGGGAGTTCTTCAAACAGTTTTGGACACATATGCATCGATGTCACAGTCAAACCTTTCCAACTGACATTAGGACTCCCACTCTTAGAAAACAAGCAGCAAATGCTGCTGAAATCCCCAGATGAAATTTGAACTAAATGTTTCCATTCTGCCTTTGATGTCTTGATCATGACATCTGGTAGACTCATACTCCAGTGCTCAATATGTTTGTGCAATCATTTTCCTCGATCCATTATTGTTTGCAGTCTCTTTTATTTTCAGTATCAACGTGCACCTACTCGCAGCTTGAAAGTGGGGTCATTCACAGTATGGGACTCCATTCATCAATACAATGGATCATGTTGGGGGGGGGGAGTTGGCCACACACTCAAATAAAACCCATATCCTTCCTCACACTTTCCTTCACCTCTTTAATGCAGCGTATTTCTATCACTGTGTGGACATTGTTCTTTCAACCCATTCGCACTCCTTGGTATATTTTACTGTTTAGTTTAGTTTAATTTAGTTTAGTTTAGAGATACAGCACGGAAACAGGCCCTTCTGCACACCGAGCCAACGTCGCCCAGCGATCCCCGTAAACTAGCATTATTCTACGCACTAAATACCATTTACAATCTTTACCGAAACCTGTTCATCTTTGAAATGAGGGAGGAAACCAGAGCACCCAGGGAAAACCCACACGGTCACGGGAAGAACGTACAAACTCTGTACAGACAGCGCCTAAGTCAGGATCGAACCCGGGTCTCTGGCGCTGTAAAGCAGCAACTCTACCGCTGTGCTGAATCATGCCGTGTTCCTCAATATAATTTTCCTCAATCTTTCTCCTACCTGCCTAAAGGCAAGCCAATCCTGAAGACATGCCTTTCCTTCAGCATTCTCCAATGACCTGCTATGTCCATTCGTTAGGTAGACAAAAATGCTGGAGAAACTCAGCGGGTGAGGCAGCATCTATGGCGCGAAGGAAATAGGCAACGTTTCGGGTCGAAACCCTTCTTCAGACTGATGTGAGGGTGGGGGGGCGGGAGGAAGAAAGGAAGAGGTGGAGCCAGAGGGCTGAGGGAGAGCTGAGAAGGGGAGGAGAAAGTAAGGACTACCTGAAATTAGAGAAATCAATGATCATACCACTGGGGTGCAAACTGCCCAAGCAAAATATGAAGTGCTGCTCCTCCAATTTACGGCGGTCCTCACTCTGACCATGGAGGAGGCCCAGCGCTATGTTTGTTCTTAACACCTGCATGTACCTCACTAGATGTGTCATTTTACTTTGGAGTTACGTGAGTGACTACGTGAAGAACCCCGCTAGGACGCATGCGTGTCATATCGCTACACGCATTGCAACGAGTCACAGCAGGGGGAACAACGTTCCCCTTAGCGGCAAAATTTGAAAGCCGGGAACAGCAGGTAAGGAGACTCTGCGTTCCTTCCACTTACCTTACAGGTGGGGACATGGACCAGATCTGCGTTCCAGAATTTGAAAGCCGGGAACAGCAGGTATGGAGACTGCGTTCCTTCCACTTACCTTACAGGTGGAGACAGGGACCAGATCCACGAAGGCTGCGGGAAAGCTGGCGGGGGGAGAACCGCGGAGTTGCGGGCAGCCGGCAGCAGTAGCCGGGCGGTAGAGCGAAGCAAAAAACTAACAGAGTCGTTGACTCCGATGAATCCGACTCTGAATAGCCACGAGCAGCCAGTGCCTGTGAGCATTGGGGCCGGTTGGAGCGGCTTCAGGAGCAGCCGCGAGCGGCCAGTGCCCGTGCGCATTGGAGCCGGTTGGAGCGGCTGGGAGCGGGGAACAAAAGCAGCCACGACGGCCAGTGCCCGTGAGCATTGGAGCCGGTTGGAGCGGCTGCAGGAACGGGAGCAGGAGCGGCTTCAGGAGCAGCCGCGACGGCCAGTGCCCGTGAGCATTGGAGCCGGTTGGAGCGGCTGCAGGAGTGGCTTCAGGAGCAGCCGCGACGGCCAGTGCCTGTGAGCATTGAAACTGGTTGGAGCGGCTGCAGGAATGAGAGCAGGAGCGGCTTCAGGAGCAGCCGCGACGGCCAGTGCCCGTGAGCATTGGAGCCGGTTGGAGCGGCTGCAGGAACTGGAGCAGTAGCGATTGGCCAGTGCCCAAGAGCATTGGAGCCAGCTGGAGCGGCTGTTGGAGCAGATACTCCAAAGTGACAGACTCTGGGAGATGGAGACTAGTCACAGTGGGCAGCTAGTAAGTCCTACAGCAGTACCTGTTGTAGGGCTGCACAGTGTTTCTACCTCATCAGAGGGGAGTACAGGGGGTCAAGTCTGGGCTGACCCTAAAGAGGGGTGCAGAACATACCCCTAGTGCACATGGGGTGCAAGAAAACCTATTCAATATGGTGTCCCAGTTTATTCAACCCGACCAAACTGGCCTAAACCTGGAACCTAAAATAGCTGCAAGTATTGACTACTTATCATTTAACCAGCTATAAGAACAGGCATTATTGGACACCACAGCAAGACACTTACCACCAGGGAACTGCAAAACACTGAATGTTCCCAGTGTCAACCAGAGTATTTGAAAACATGTCAGAGCCTCAATCAGAGCCAGGGACTTGAAACTACAGAAAGTTCTGAAAGTCCTAACAGCAGGAATTACGGTTTCGCCCGCAGCAAGATCACCAAGATGCACTGGCTTTATTCTGCAACTATCAATACGAGTAAAAATATTACTTGGAGGCAACTTATCAAAACAGGTAAAAGAACTTGACGAAGAGGGTAACCCTGGGGCTTATTAAATCAACGCCTAAAAACTACTTCCTGGGGAATGCGCTAACCCTCAACACCGACCCAACAACAGATCCAGACACCGGCGCCTCAACGTCCACGGAGGATGCCGAAAAAGTAACAAACCTACCAATAGTAACCATGGAGGTAGGTGGGTCTGGTTCCTATCGAGGTTGGTGGGAGATTACAATTCTATCTGGATGCATGGAATAAATTAACTACCGACACTTATATTTTCAGAAGTATAGGGTTATACCATAGAATTTATACAAAACATAATCCTCCAGTTCAGCATGTACCGAACCGAATGTTCGTGCTTACAGGCAAAGAAAAAAATCAAAAGCGCATGCTGAACTACAGTGGTCATATAAAAATGGAGTAATGGAGGATATCCAACACGAATCACAGGAATTTGTGTCCAAAATCTTTATCATAAACTAGATGGTGGTTGGCGCATCATCATAGATTTGACTAATTTGAATACATTCGTACTATATATTCATTACTAGATGGGAACCTTCGTTACTGCTAAGCAATTGATTCCTAGGTTACTACATGGCAAGCATCGATTTAAAAGATGCTTGCTATACAGTACCCATTAGAGGTGACCACAGATGTTATTTAACACAATGGATCATCTGGGGTTCACCCTTAACTCAGTTCACATGTCAGTGACTTTGCCGAAAGAAAGGTTACAGCCTTAATGGAGGCTTGCAGCAAAACAAAACCATCCATCAGACTGGTAGCAAGAATAATTGGTAATAGTGGCTGCGTTTCCAGCCACACAAATCGGACATTTACATTATCAAAAATTACAGAGGGCAAACATTCGTGCACTCAAAAATTATGGGGGTCATTTTGACAGACCAATGAAGCTACCAACAGAGGCCACAATGGAACTAAAATGGTGGAAACATAACATTAGGCATTGTTCCGATCCAAACATTATCAGCTACCCGCCTATGGAACTACATACTGATGCCAGTGCACTTGGAAGGGATGCTACCAATTCCATCTTCAGCTGTGGGGGAGATGGAATGCACAGGAGGCATCATTGTTACAAACACTGGGCATAAACTACCTGGGAATGTTGAGTGCATTCCATGGCCTTAAGTCATATTGTTCTGGGTTATATTACCAGCATGTTAGACTACAAATTGACAACACCACCGTGGTAGCATATATCAACCATATGGGTGGAAACATATCGACATCATGTGACAATCTGGCCAACACAATTTGGCAATAGTGTATCCAGAGAGATATTTGGATATCAGCTACCTACTTACCCGGTAAACTAAATTTAGTGGCAGACAACAGGTCACGCTAATTCTATGAAAACTCTGAATGGATGTTGGATAAAAATGTATTTGCTGAAATTACAGCACGGTATGGAACACCAGATATCGACCTATTCGCATCCATGCTCTCGCCAGTTATCGAATTATGTTCATGGGAACCAGAACCTGGGGCAGTGGCAACAGATGCATTTCGCTGCATTGGGGGATTGTTTATTTATGCATTCCCTCCTTTCTGCCTCATCAGTAGGGTATTTAGGAATATACAGCAAGACTCCGCGTCTGGTATTTTGATAGTACCCGATTGGCCTACTCAACCATGGGTCCCGGTGATACACGACATGGTATTAGAACCATGCATCACCATCCATCATAGACCTAATTTACTGGTTCTTCCCGCAACAAGGGGTAGTTACCCATGTCATAATTATATAAACCTATTAATTTGTAGAGTTGAAAGCACCTCTACTACACCTGGGACTGACGGACCGAACAGTGGATATTATTTCATCGGCCCACAGACAGTCCACCAAAAAACAGTACTTGGTGTCATCAAGAAATGGGAAGTACTGTCACAACAACAACATCACCCACAGATCTATGAACATCCCGTCTGTTCTGGAATTCCTGGCAAGCCTCCATTACGATGAGAGGCTCAGTCATAGTGCCATCAACTGCGCCAGAAGTGCTCTGTCAACATACCTGTGGCAAGGAACAGAGCGGCATTCTGTTGGGACACACCCTGGTAACCAAACTCATGAGGGGCATTTTTAATGTTAATCCCCCAAGAACCAGGTACTCCCAAATATGGGATGTGAGCATTGTACTGACCATGTTAAGAAACTGGTCTCCAGCTACAGCTCTGTCCCTACAGAAACTGACTATGAAAACAGTCATGCTGATGGCCTTGTTCATGGCACAAAGGGTCCAGTCACTACAGAAACTAAGGCTGGACAACATGATTATTTCATCTGGAAATTTAACTTTTCACATCAATGAATTAGTGAAACAGAACAGACAGGGGTCAGCAGGCCTAAAAACAGAATTCAGGGCCTACCCGACAGATGGTCGTCTCTGTATTGTAACACACTTACTATTATATATGGAGCATACTAAGATCATCAGAGGGAAAGAAATGTCACTTTTAATCAGCTACAAACAGCCACTCAAAACAGTGACAGTCCAGACCATCTCTAGATGGCTAAAACAGGTCCTAATAAAGGCTGGAGTAGACACTAGCATTTTTAAATCTCACTCCTCCAGGGCTGCATCTACATCGGCAGCTATGAAGTTCCTATGGAATAAATCCTCAAGACAGCAGGATGGTCAATGGGGAAAACTTTCCAACGACTTTATAACAAACTAGTCATTGAACCTGGAACATTTGCAGAAACAAATTTAAGTTCTGTAATATAATTTACCCCATAAATAGGGGCAATAATTTGGTCTTAATATATTTATCGTTGGGTTTCAATATCGTATTGATGTCTAATGATGTTAACTCTATTCTCCCCATAATCAAGGCAGATGTGATGCATGGACTCGTTTCCACGGCATGAAATCACAGAGCTTTAAAATCTTCACGTAGTCTCTCACGTGACTCCGAAGTAAAATAGTAAGATTAAACGAGAACTTACCAGTTTGAAGTTTGATCGTTATTTTATGAGGAGTAACGTTGAGGGATTACGTGCCCTCCGCTCCCACCCTTGATCAGATACTCAACTGGTATCTCTTCTCTAATCTTACTATGTTTAGTCATTACAGTTATCTGTGATTTCACACCGCTGCTTTGAAGAATGACACGCATGCGTCCTAGCGGGGTTCTTCACGTAATCCCTCAACGTTACTCCTTATAAAATAACGATCAAACATCAAACTGGTAAGTTCTCGTTTAATCTTACTATTTCATTCTATCCAACTACTTTGAAAAGTTCTTGGTGGTCATTTTGCTGGCTCTGTTGAGAAGTCAATTGGTTTTGATATCATTTAATTTATTGAGGTGAATGTTCTGAAGATTCCTTTCCAGGTGCATGTTACAAAATCAACTATTAAATTTTGGAGTGGTGGAATACCAGCTAAGAAAGGTTTCTCATGCTGAACAAGACAAGGGTTTTATTTTCCAGGGCCTATGCCATGTACACACTGAAACATATAAATAATGTATGTTAGTATTGTTTGCACAACAAATAAATATTTCCATTCTAATAATGCCGAGATGTCTGCATAAAATAGTTTTGACAGTAACGCCTGCTCAGTGAATTGGAACGTTTCAGCACATTTATTATACATTCAGCACAATTGAAATTGGGAAACAAAGGCCTTTGAAGTTACGATGACAGAATGAATTTATGGATTTTGTAATCTGAACAGCAGAAGCAATAAAATGAAGCTGGTGTACGTTCATGCAGCAAAGACTGGTCAGTCAAGGACTATGCAAACATAACAGAGTGTTAACCCTATCTTTAAATTTGTCAGGAGCTGGCAAAAACAATCAAAGTGCAGAAGTTCTTATTTCCAACATAGTTTATGCATGTTGCCATAAGGCTTTGGGCACAGAGCTAGTCAAATGTCTGAGGCGGCCACAGTGGCGCAGCGGTAGAGTTGCTGCCTTACACCGCTTGCAGCGCCGGAGACCCGGATTAGATCCAGAATACGGGTGCTGTATGTATGGAGTTTGTTCTTTCTCCCCCCGATCATGTGGGTTTTCAGAGATCTACGGTTTCCTCCCACGCTCCGAAGATGTAAAGGCTTGTAGGTTAATTGGCTTGCTGTATGTGTAAGTTGTCCCTAGTGTTAATGTGTGGGGATCGCTGGTCAGTGCAGATCCGGTAGGCCGAAGGGCTTGTTTCCGCACTGTATCTCTAAACTAAACTAATGTCAAACAACAATGTCCATTAAGCACAGATGGGGAATATGATAACATTTAATGAGGAATTTCTTAACTCAATGTATGGTTCTGCACAAAAGGAATAATTGAAACAAGAGACTTGAAGCAACAACAAATTCAATTTATTTCATACTTTTACCTCCCCAGTGCATGATTTAATACTCAAAGAAGTTGCTCAATGATATTCTCCCTGTGAGTTTGAAAACTGGAAATGAAAATGGTGCTTTTAAATGCAATAAAAGTTTGTTGATTGTGTTATTTTAATTCCAAATACAAATTCAACAATCCAAATGTTAAAGCAAAAGTGTGTTCTCAGCACCATAAAAGGAATTTAGTTTAGTTTAGAGATACAGAGTGGTAGCAGGCTCTTCGGCCCAGTGAGTCCACCAATACTAGTAATCCCCGTACACTGCAGTCTGTCCTTTCACCCTTTTTTATTTTTATTTTTAGTCCTGTTAAAAAAAATGTATGTTGGAGGTCTTCATTTATGTGGTGGGGGTGGGGGGAGGGGAAGGGGGAAACTTTATTTCCTAGTCCCCAGCTGGTCAGAGAGGCTTCCTTCTGAGCTGCTTCTTCGCCCCTTCCTCGCGACCTACCATCGGGAATGGAGCGGCGTCTCCTGTCGGGACCGGCCAGAACCCCAGCTTCGGCGGCGCGCAGCACTGAAACACCGTCACGGAGCGGACGATGCCTTACCGGGTCGCCGTGCGGTAAGCTCCGGAGTGCTGCAACCGCTGACTCCAACATCGAGGAGCTGCGGTCTGCGGAGCGTCCAGCCGTGGGCGGCGCTGGATTTAAAACACCGCGGAGCCGGGGATCTCTCCGACCAGTGCGGCCTGTGGACATCGGGAGCCGCGGTCTCCGGGGAAGGAGCGGCCATTCCAGACACTCCAAGCCTCTGAGGAGTGTTTCTCCCGATGCCAGAGCTCCATCATCCGGCAAGAGCCACAAATAGACCCCGACCTCGGATGATCACAGAGGAAGAGGACTGAACTTTCGAGTGGGAACGTTCATGTTAAATTATATAATGTGTTGTCATTTTTCTTTTTTTAATTTTTCTATGGATGTACGGAACCTAATTATTTCTTCTATGTAAAGCACTTTGGTTTCAACGCGAGTTGATTTAAACGTGCTATATAAATAACATTTACTTACTTACTTACTTACTTACTTACTTACTTACTTACTTACTTACTTACTTACTTGCACTATCCTTCACACATGTGGGAGGATACTGGAGAACCTAAATTTAACTAAACTAAACTAAACTAAATCTAGGGAGAACTCATGCGGTCACACGTACAAACTCCATCCAGACAGCGCCCATAGTCAGGATATAAGGCAGATACCCATAAGGCAGCAACTCTACTACTGAAGCACTGTGCCGCCCTATTAGGGATAAAGAAACGTTAATGGGTTGAAATGTCAAATTGCAGTTTGAATGAATCATCTTGGGTATTGTGCGGCTGTGCTGAGAAGGGCTGGAAGCAACGTGCAAAACATGACCTGAAGTTAACTATTTATAAAGGCAAATAATTAGTGAGAGCATGAAGGTTTTGAACATGAACGTTGCATTAGTGAGTAAGATTTATAAATGCCTTCCCCTGACCTACCACTGCAATCATTCCAGAGGGAAATAACTTTTGCCCAGGAATGGATGGTCAGGCCATGTTGCTCCTCCGAAGAATATATAGTTAGACACAAAAAGCTGGAGTAACTCAGCGGGTCAGGCACCACTCTGGAGAAAAGCAATAGGTGATGTTTCGGGTCGAGAATACATTGTAGTTCATGTTCCTTTTCTCCAGAGATGTTGCCTGACCCGCTGAGTTACTCGAGCTTTTTGTGTCTATCTTTGGTTTAAACCAGCATCTGCAGTTCCTTCCTACACATAATATAGTTAGAGGTGTCCAGGCAAGAAAAGTTATGTGTCATATTTCTATCTCAGGGACACTGCAGGAAGTAGTTCACTCACCTAACCAAGTCAAGTAAAGTGAACACTGTTGCTAATTTATCTATAATCAGTGGTCCACAGTAGACACCTTTTCTCTGTCAAATTGTCTAGCAAGTTTACACCATTGCATCATTCTTCACACCAATCATCATTTCAGCAAGAGTATTTAATTGTCATTTGCACTGAGAACAGAACAGCTAAAATGTCACTATCATTCATAATCTACACACTTCATCACTTCCTCATTTATCCACTCACCTTTTTACACTTTACTAGCCTTAATGGTCATTACCTACACCAAAAGCATTGCATCCATCAGGTAAAAATCAAATCTAGTCTATTCTTTCATCTGCCCCTAGTGCCTCCTTGTATAAGATATAAGCGGTGGCATGGTGGCACAGCAGTAGAGTTGTTTCCTTACAGCGCCAAAGACGATGGTTCAATCCTGACTACGGGTGCTGTCTGAACAGAGTTGGTACCTTCTCCCTGTGATCGCGAAGGTTTTTTTCCGGGTGCTCCAGTTTCCTCCCACATTCCAAAGACGTACAGGGTTGTAGGTTAATTGGCTTTGGTAAAAATTGTAAATTGTCCCTATTGCATAGGATAGTGCTATTGTATGGAGATCGCTGGTCGGGGCAGATTCCCTGGTCCAAAGGGTCAGTTTCCGTAATGTATCTCGCTAAAACTCTAAAACGAGGGAGAAGACTGGAGGTGTGCTGTGAAAACTGTGCATCTGATAGATGCTGAGGATATTGTCCTGTATTCCTATCCCATGATGATGGAGAGACAGGGAACACTCACTAATTTACAGTAATTTACAGTATTAAACATATCTCTGGTGCGCATTTGCTGAAATTTTTTTAAAGACTGCTAAACGAGAAAAAAAATAATGTGGTGACTGTCCAACCAGGACTAAATATGGATAATGGGCCTGTCCCACTTAGGCGACTTTTTAGGCGAGTGCAGGAGACTCTGCGCTCGCCGCATGGTCGCCACATGGTCGCTCGTGGTATCTGGTGAGTCTCCTTCATGGTCGCGAGGAGTTCCTGCATTCTGGGAACTAGTCGCGGCCTCAGTATGGTCACCGCATTTCTGCGACCAAAAGTTGGCCGCCATGGACATAATCGATAATCCTGTAGTCGTAGGTGCAGTTCTAGTGGGGTCGCCGTGTAGTTATGGGTAGTCGAGGTAGTCGTAGGTAGTTTTAGTTAATCGCCTTTGCTGACCTGGCATTTTCATTGGCTCATTGGGGGCAAAAGACTTAAGCACAAGTTTTCAGAACCACGGATGACCGACCAGTAATGTTAAATGCCCGCCCAACTTCACAGCTGTGTATCTCTGGCTAATTAAAAGTTGTCTGGCTTCTTAAAAGTGTCTCCACTCCTCCCCCCCCCCCCCCACCCTCTCCCACCCTCTTTTATGGGACTTACCGTACATTGTGCTAGCCGTCTTAATTACAGTGCCAACCTTCCTGTATGTGTGGCTGTACCATCTTGGCTTTGCATTTGAGTATAAGAGCAGGGAGGTTCTACTGCAGTTGTACAAGGTCTTGGTGAGACGACACCTGGAGTATTGCGTACAGTTTTGGTCTCCTAATCTGAGGAAAGACATTCTTGCCATAGAGGGAGTACAGAGAAGGTTCACCAGACTGATTCCTGGGATGTCAGGACTTTCATATGAAGAAAGACTGGATAGACTCGGCTTGTACACGCTAGAATTTAGAAGTTTGAGGGGGAATCTTATAGAAACTTACAAAATTCTTAAGGGGTTGGACAGGCTAAATGCCGAAAGATTATTCCCGATGTTGGGGAAGTCCAGAACTAGGGGTCACAGTTTAAGGATAAGAGGGAAGTCTTTTAGGACCGAGATGAGAAAATCATTTTTTACACATCTGTGAATCTGTGGAATTCTCTGCCACAGAAGGTAGTTGAGACCAGTTCATTAGCTATAATTTAAGCAGGAGTTAGATGTGGCCCTTGTGGCTAAAGGGATCAGGGGGGTATGGAGAGAAGGCAGGAATGGGATACTGAGTTGGATAATCAGCCATTGAATGGCTCGAAAGACCGAATGGCCTACTCCTGCACCTATTTTCTACGTTTCTATGCATCATGTGAATTTCAGACAGCGCTCCCCCCGCTTGCCCTGGCTTCTGCCTTTGCGATGTGTTTGTGTGTGTGTTCCACTCTGACAGTCATCGGCAGTCCACTGAAAAATCGCCAAAGTGGGACAGGTCCATAAATGTAGGAAGGAACTGCAGATGCTGGTTTACACCGAAGATAGACACAAAATGCTGGAGTAACTCAGCGGAACAGGCAGCATTTCTGGATAGAAGGATTGGGTGACGTTTCGGGTTGAGACTATTCTTCAGACTGAGAGTAAGGGGAGAGGGAGGCACAGAGATATGGATGGGTAAGATTTGAAACCAAGTTACTCCAGCATTTTGTGTCTATCTTTGCGTCTTCCTTAAATATGGATAAAGTTTAGTCTTGGTTGAACAGTCACTAAACCCAGTTTTCTCATGAATTCCTTGGACCAACAACCATGGTCTATCGATAAGATTCAATGAAGATTCATTCCTCAAAGGACATTAATCGATCACTAGATGTACAGCCATGCCCCAGTATACATTCTTACACATCTGACAGTCTAGATAATCATTCAATACCTGCTATAAACAAATGTTTAACTGCCCATATTGTTCTAGTTATTGTTTAAGAAGGAACTGCAGATGATGGAAAATCGAAGGTAGACAATAATGCTGTAGAAACTCAGTGGGTGAGGAAGGGCTTCAGCCCAAAACCGTTGCCTATTTCCTTCGCTCCATAGATGCTGCTTCACCCGCTGAGTTTCTCCAGCATTTTTGTCTACCTTGTTATAGTTATGTTTCTTTTCAAAAATGAATTCAGCAGGAAAGCAGTGCTTAGGAACATGTGCATAAAAGGAGAAAGAGAGAAAGGAGGGGAGTACTAATCAGCTAGCCTGATATTAGCTGTACACTATAATGTAGGAAATGGTATCACAGACCCTTGAAAATGATAACAGAAATGGACATAGAATCGCGTTTGACTAATCTGTTAGAATTTTATAAGGGATCTAACAACCAGAATAGTCAGTGGATATACTTGAAGGCCTTTGAAGAGGTGCTACTCAAAATATTATTATATTGTATAGTTTTATCACTGCCAAGTTTTTGTTTCACTATTGGCCATGACCTGAGTAGACTTGGAGGTGTTACTGAACAGGTTAATGATAATCAAACCACTCTTACTGGATGTAATATAGTGGCATGAATGAATGAAATCATGTTTCGGTTGTGAGGATCTGTTGCAGGGTGCCATTGAGATCTCAGCAGTTCATGATCTATATCAATAGCCTGGATGAGAACAAGTAGAACACATCTAAGTTTGTTAATTATATATATTTACCCAGCAATGTAGGTTATTGGAAAGATGCAGACAGGCTACAGAAAGATATAGACAGGTGAATTCAAAGGGCAACGACATGGCAAATGGAATATGATGTGGAAAGATGTGAGGTTGTATACTTTGAGACAAAAAGATATCAGATAATTAAAGAAGAGGAGAAAAGACATGTAAAGCCGGAGGGATGGATATGGGTGGAAGGGGACATGGGAGATAAAATGGAAATTTGGGATTCAGGGATGGAAGATGAGTATATGGAGGAAGAGGAAGGAGCAGGATCACTAATTGCAAAATGGTGGGAGAAGTGTGTTCAATGGTCCTTTATTGTCACGTGTACCATTTAAGGTACAGTGAAATTTGATTTACCATACAGTCATACCAGAAAAAAAGCAACAAGACACACAATTCCTCACTGTGATGAAAGGCAATGAAGTCATCTTCTTTCCTCCTTATTCTCCCGCGGACGGGGCAGTTGAACCATCCACATTCGGGGCAATCGAAGCTCCCGCACCTGGCGATCGAAGTTCCCATGATCGGAGCGGTCGAAGCTCATGCGGCCTGGAGCTCTCGAAGTCGGTCCCTAACCAAGGGATCGAGCTCCCACGATGTTAAGTCTGCAGGCTCCCGTGGTTAGAGCTCCAAAAGTCGATCCCCTGCAAGAGGGCGCCAGCTCCTCGATGTGAGAAGGTGTGAGTGAACCAAGGAGTTGCAGAGAAAGTGGTCGCTACAGAAAGAGGAAAAGGGTAGAAATGGGAAGACTGGTGGTGGGACCATGTTTAGGGTGGTGGAAGATTACTTTAATAAGCTGTGGATTCCTGCTTCACTGTTTGGACTTAATTAAGATTGAATATCCAGTACAGATTTAAAATCACAATTTGTTGTTAATGGTTCCATGGGGATGACAATTAAGTACTTTTGGCATATGGTCTTTTTGATGAAATATCAAAGCAAAGCAGCAGTCTCTCAGATAAATGTAGTGAATCCCAGGAGTATTTTCCACTGTTGTAGCCAATATTTTCAGATTCAGATTCAGATTCAGAAAACTTTATTGTCTGTTGCAACAGAAAATCTATTTTTCCTTAAATGAGATAATTGAAACAAAGCATGAATGGTTCCTACGCACAAAATGGTTATAATACACATGATAAGTTTCAAACCTATTTCATTGGTTTGTGAAATTTTGATTCCATGAAAAACACTTAAATAATTGAAGTCTGTATCCTATTGTCAGAATTCACTTGATCCATGTTTGCTTTGTAGATTTTTGAATCATAAGAGATTAGTATACAAACTTAAAGCACACAGTATTGGGGGTTCAGTATTGATGTGGTAGAGAACTGGCTGGCAAACAGGAAGCAAAGAGTAGGAGTAAACGGGTCCTTTTCAGAATGGCAGGCAGTGACTAGTGGGGTACCGCAAGGCTCAGTGCTGGAACCCCAGCTAATTACAATATATATTAATGATTTGAACGAGGGAATTGAATGTAACATCTCCAGGTTTGCGGATGACACTAAGCTGGGGGGCAGCAAGGTGACTTGGATAGGCTGGGTGAGTGGGCAAATGCATGGCAGATGCAGTATAATGTGGATAAATGTGAAGTTATCCACTTTGGTGGCAAAAACAGGAAAGCAGACTACTATCTAAATGGTGGCCGATTAGGAAAAGGGGAGATGCAACGAGACCTAGGTGTCATGGTACACCAGTCATTGAAAGTAGGCATGCAGGTGCAGCAGGCAGTGAAGAAAGCGAATGGTATGTTAGCATTCATAGCAAAAGGATTTGAGTATAGGAGCAGGGAGGTTCTACTGCAGTTGTACAGGGTCTTGGTGAGACCACACCTGGAGTATTGCGTACAGTTTTGGTCTCCAAATCTGAGGAAGGACATTATTGCCATAGAGGGAGTGCAGAGAAGGTTCACCAGACTGATTCCTGGGATGTCAGGACTTTCATATGAAGAAAGACTGGATAGACTCGGCTTGTACTCGCTAGAATTTAGGAGATTGAGGGGGGATCTTATAGAAACTTATAAAATTCTTAAGGGGTTGGACAGGCTAGATGCAGGAAGATTGTTCCCGATGTTGGGGAAGTCCAGGACAAGGGGTCACAGCTTAAGGATAGAGGGTAAATCCTTTAGGACCGAGATGAGAAAAACTTTTTGCTCACAGAGTGGTGAATCTCTGGAACTCTCTGCCACAGAAGGTAGTTGAGGCCAGTTCATTGGCTATATTTAAGATGGAGTTAGATGTGGCCCTTGTGGCTAAAGGGATCAGGGGGTATGGAGAGAAGGCAGGTACGGGATACTGAGTTGGATGATCAGCCATGATCATATTGAATGGCGGTGCAGGCTCGAAGGGCCGAATGGCCTACTCCTGCACCTATTTTCTATGTTTCTATGTTTACTGAATTCTGTATCTCATGTATTCAAATGTATTTTTGAATATATGAAATGTGTAGAAAGGAGCTGCAGATGCTAGTTTAAACTGGAAATAGACACAAAATGCTGGTCTGGAGAAAACCTGGTCAGCGGCTCTGGAGAAAAGGAATAGGTGACGTTTTAGATCAAGACCCTTCTTCAGACTGAGAGTCAGGGGAAAGGGAAACGAGAGATATAGATGGTGATATAAAGAGATACAGAACAAATGAATGAAAGATATGGAAATAAGTAATGATGATAAAGGAAACAGGCCAGTGTTCGCTGTGGGCTAGGAGAAAACAAGTTGCAGACAATGAGACACTTTGAAACTTGTAATGGTTTGGGTGGGAGAGGGATGGAGAGAGAGAGGATGCAAGGGTTACTTGATGTTAGAGAAATCAAAATCATACTGCTGGGTTGTAAGCTGCCCAAGCAAAATATGAGGTACTGTTCCTCCAAATTTTGTTTGGCCTCACTCTGATAATGAAGAAGGCCCAGGAAAGAAAGGTCAGCTTGGGAATGGGAGGGGGAGTTAAAGTGTTTGGCAACCGGGAGATCAGGTAGGCCCAGGTAGACTGAGTGAAGGTGTTCAGCGAAACGATCACCCAGTCTACGTTTGGTCTCGCCCATGTATAAGAGTCCACACCTCGAACAACAGATAGTATATGTGGTTGGAGGAGAAGTAAGTGAACCTCTGCTTAACCTGAAAGGACTGTTGTGGGAGGAGGTTTCGTATCTCCTGCAGTTGCCGGGGAATATACCTCAGGAGGAGGTGGTTTGGGTGGGAGGGTTGAGTTAACCAGGGAGTTGTCAAGGGAATGGCCTCTGAGGATGGCAGAAAGTGGTGGAGATGGGATCCCGTTGGAGGTGGCGAAAATATCGGAGGATTATGTGTTGTATGCGACGGCTGATGGGGTGAAAGGTAAGGACTAGGTGTATCTATCTCTGTTGTGACTCGACAGAGGGGAGCTGCGGGGTAATGTGGAGACCAGTGTGAGGTACTTATCTTTGATGGAAGAAGGACATCCCTGTTCCCTAAAGAATGAGGACATCTCGGATGTCCTGGTATGAAACACCTCATCTTGGGCGCAGATGCGGCGTAGACGGAGGAATTGGGAGTAGGGGATAGCATGGACGTCCGAAGGGGGGTGCGTTGGGTGCGACCGCACCCCCCCTTTTTTTCCCCTAAGAAAAAAATCACAACAAATCGGAAAAAAAAAAAGGAAAAAAAAATATCAACGTTCCCACGGCCAGTTCTCTGTTCTCCCGTCGCCAGGCAAGAGTGGCTGAATCTGAACCCAACGGCTGTAACCCCAACACCAGACGCCACTGCGGCAGAGCCCGCTCCCCTCGCCTCCCCCCACTGCCGGGGCCCCAAGCCATCTTCCCCCCACGCCACCCCCGCTGGGCTTATTCCACCCCCAGCTGGGCTCATTCCACCCCCTGCTGGGCTTATGCCACCCCCACTGGGCCCACGCCACCCCCGCTGGGCTCATGCCACCCGCACTGGGCCCACGCCACCCACGCCACCCCTGCTGGGCTCATGCCACCCCGCTGGGGCCTCGCCACCCCCGCTGGGCCCACGCCACCCCCGCCATCCCCGCTGGGCCCACGCCAACCCCGCTGGGCCCACGCCACCCCCGCTGGGCCCACGCCACCCCTGCTGGGGTCATGCCACCCCCGCTGGGTCCATGCCACCCTCGCTGACCCCAGCTGGGCGCACGCCACCCCCAGCTGGGTCCACGCCTCCCCCGCTGACTCCCGCTGGGTCCATGCCTCCCCCGCTGGGCCCATGCCACCCCCGCTCGCCATCGCTGGGCCCACGCCAGCCCCGCTGGGCCCACACCACCCCCGCTGACCCTCGCTAGGTTCTCGCCACCCTCACTGACCTCCGCTGGGTCCAAGCCACCCCTGCTGGGCCCACGCCACCCCCACTGACCCCTGCTGGACCCCCGCCACCCCTGCTGGGCCCATGCCACCGTCATCCCCCCTGCCCGCTGGGCCCCCCCCCCGCAAGAAAGAGGGGGGATGTGAGAGGGAGAGAGAGAGAGGGGAAGGGTGGGGAGAGAGAGATGGGGGAGGGGGGGGGAAGAGAGAGAGATGGGGAGGGGAGAGGGAAAGGGGGACTATCTTTAGTGCGATTGCAAAATTAAGGTAGGTTTTAGAGCTATTATATTTTCTCCTCCATATGAATAATATTAAACAATATCAAATAATATCAAACAATTGGAATTGCTTTCTTTTCCTTGATAACAATACTGAAAAATATGAATTCCATCGTTTGTGACATAAATACACATTTTAATGGGATCATTATATACAGATGTAACATTTCCATTTTGAGATCGGGGGGGGGGGGGCAGATATGCGTCAAGCCGATAGCCTAATCGTTAAAGAGTTAAAAGATAGCCTAATCAATAAAGAGCTGAGAAGAGGTATCAGAGCTGCCAAGGAAAGGTACTCTGAGAAGTTGAGGAGCAAGTTCTCAGCTAATGACTCTTCTTCAGTTTGGAAGGGCATGCAAGAAATTATCAGCTATAAGAGGAAAGCCCCCCGCTCTTTGGACAATCGTCAGCTGACGAACGACCTGAATGAGCTTTACTGCAGGTTTGAAAATCAGAAACGTAACCCTGGTACCCCTTCCCCAACAAACGCAGCCAGACCCCGGTCTGCAAAGAATGGACCCTGCACCCTCTCCTTCCCATTCACCACTTCACACCTACTTAAGGCAAGACTCCAGTATGAAAAGAGTGGATCCTTTCCCACCCCACCCAACACTTCACACCTACTCACAGCCTGACCTCAGTCTGCAAAGAGCTATAGGGAGAGGTTGAGTAGACTGGGACTCTATTTCATGGAGCACTTCATCTTCACCCCCCCCCCCCCCGCAAGAAAGAGGGGGGGGGGATATGAGAGGGGGGAGGGGGAGCGTAGAAAAATGTCCATTGACTTGACCTCCACAGCTGTCTGTGGCAATGAATTCCACAGTTCACCACCCTCTGACACGAAATTCCTGCTCATCTCCTTCCTAAAGGAATGTCTTTTAATTCTGAGGCTGTGGCCACTTTGATCCTAGACTTTCCCACTAGTGGGAACATCCTCTCCAAATCCACTCCATCCAGGTTTTTACCAGGCTGGGACAGACGGCAACAGCTTCACACCGTGTCCCAAAGCTTGTGTCCTGTCCTGCATCACCCAAGGCAGCAGAGATGTTATAGGAGAGGGCAAGCACCGTAACAAAGTAGCTCACGATGGTTTGGGTAACATTCAAGAATGTCTATGCATGTCACATCATGAATAATACTGAAGAACGGTCTTGACCCGAAATATAATCTATACTTTTTCTCCAGAGATGCTGCCTGACCCACTGAGTTACTCCAGCAGCCTGTGACATGTCACCTATCCATGTTCTCCGCAGATGCTGCCTGACTCACTGAGTTACTCCAGCATTCTGTGACATGTCACCTATCCATGTTCTCCACAGATGCTGCCTGACTTGCTGAGACTCCAGCACTCTGTGAAACGTCGCCTATTCATATTCTCCGCAGATGCTGCCTGACCCACTGAGTTACTCCAGCACTTTGTGTCTATTTTCCCTTCACCCATCTGCCCAAGCCCACTCTCCCCCCTATTTTCCTATGTTCCTTTCCACCCATAAACTTCTCTCTGCCTTTACATTTCACTCCTCTTTCAAATCTGCTCTACTTATCTACATGCATTTTTCTTCTTCATTTTTTAGTCATAGAATGATGCAGTGTGGAAACAGGCCCTTCAGCCCAACTTGCCCACACCGACCGACATGTCCCATCTAAACTAGTCCCGCTCACACGCGTTTGGCCCATATCCATCTAAACATGTCCTATCAATGTACGTGTCCAAATGTCTCTTAAACATTCGGATAGTCCCAGCCTTAACTACCTCCTCTGGCAGCTCGTTACATACTCCCAGCACCCTTTGTGTGGAAAAAGCTACCTTTCAGGTTCCTGTTAATTTCTGAAATATTGGTCATAAATTTGGTGCAAAAATGCTCCAAAATAAGGCTCAGAATGCATCAGAGAGCATCTAAAACCCCAGAGCTTCCAGGGCCCTTAAGCGGGCCCTGGCATCGAGGGACTTCACGCTTCGTGCTCGTGATGTGCGCAGCGCGCACATTATTTCACATTAATTTTTTGTAATCCTATCATGCCACCCCCCTTTTTGAAAAGCTTCGTACGGGCCTGGGATAGAGACTTTGCAAGTTGGGAAGAAGTGCAGTCTAGGTAGTTGTGGGAGTCAGTCTATCTCCTCTGATGGAGACGGTAAGCTCAAGAAAAGGGGGGGGGGAGGTGTCGGAGATGGTCCAAGTGAATTTGAGTGCAGGATGGAAATTGGTGGTGAAGTTAGAGATACATTTATAACGTTGCAATCTTACTGATCTGTAATAAACTTGAAAATGTATTAATACTGTATATCAAATGGCTGCAAGAAACTGCGGAGAATTGTGGACGCAGCCCAAACATCTCACAAACCAACCTCTCCTCCATTCACTCCATCTATAGTTAATGCAGCCTCAGCTAGGCCACCAGTATAATCTCGAAAGAGTCTCACCCAAGTCACTCCCTCTTCTCCCCTCCTGAATCAGGCAAAAGGTACAGAATTGTCAAAACGCACACCTCCAGATTCAGGTACAGTTTCTTCCCTGGACTTTATCTTGCACTATACTTTATTCCCTTTATTCTGTATCTGTACACTGTGGACGGCTCGATTGTAATCATGTATAATTTTTCTGTTTACAGGATAGCACTCAACAAAAAGCAATAACAAAAAAGGCTCTGAATGTCTTTGACAATATGTCTTTGTCAACGGATGAGTTAAAGAGCCACTACTGGGCTCACAGCAAACAGATGATCGTACAGAAAACAAATTCAATTTACTCAGTTACTTACTTATAAAGTCAGTTCAAACACTGGGAGGAACAGGATTTTTGATAGGAACCCACAGTTACTTTTCCCAACGCAAGTAGGATAGTTTCTCCAGATAAATGTAGTGAGTGGAGACTAGTTCCAAATATTTATGCTGAGAAAAATACAACTCTGCTGGTAAGATCAGATCAGTCTTGATAAACAGGGGGATTGGCTGTTCTGTCCATTCTGTTCAGGAATAGTGCTATCAATATAAGTTTAGAGATACAGCGCGGAAACAGGCCTTTCGGCCCACCAAATCCGCACCAACCAGCGATCCCAACACATTAACACTATCCTACACACATGAGGGACCATTTACATTTATACAAAGCCAATTAACCTACAAGCCTGTACGTCTTATGAGTGTGGGAGGAAACCAAAGATCTCGGTGAAAATCCACGCAGTCACGGGGAGAACGTACAAACGGTTAAGAGTTAGGTAAAATAATCTGGCAACTGCTACTTAAAATTGAATTAATTTAGTATTCAGCTAAATCCAGTTGTACCTGTTTTATGAGAAGCGATAAAACTAACAAAAAAGGACTAGAATTCTATACATTTCTATAAGATACCCTCTCATCCTAAATTACAGTGAAGAGAGCCAGTCAGAGGTCTCTCTTCAGTTGTTGAACGAGTGGAGAAGGCAGATACTCTTCATATATTTACACAAACATGTACTATGTGCATATAACCTGCAGGGCTACAAAACTTCAAGATGGAATGAGGCTGAGGAAATTGATTTAGTAGTTTGAATATTATGGGCTGAATTGTAATCTCCTATGTTGCAAACATTTTATGATTCCACAATAAAAGGTGATGACTTTCAGATTCCAAAATCAATTTCAAAATCCTTTCCCTTTAGGTTACCCAACCGTGTATAGGGTGAATGCACAGAGCCTTTAACCCAGAGTAGAGGAATCTAGAACCAGAGGACATAGGTTTAAGATGAAAGGGGAAAGATTTAATAGGAACCCGAGGAGCAACTTTTTCACACAGAGGATGGTGGGTATACGGAGCGACCTGCCAGAGGAGATAGTTGAGGCAGGTACCAAACAACATATCAAAGACATTTGGACTGGTATATGGAAAGGAAAGGTTTAGAAGGATATGGGCCAAACACAGGTTGGCGAGACAAACATAGATGGGACATCTTGATTGGAATGGGCAAATTGGGCTGAAGGGCCTGCTTCTATGCTGTATGAATCCGTGACTCACTGCTTTAGCCCATGACCTGTCGGATGCATGGCTTGATCAATGTCATAATTAAGCAAAACTTTGTTACCATCAAACAATAATTGAATTGGCGGAGAGGTTTGCTACATGAAAGTAGTCTCAGTAAGCTGCATTACTTTTCCTGAGGGCAGACTTGTGTTGTCAGTGGGCAAACTGCCTCATCTGTCCTTCACAGCTGCCGAAAAATTATTGGGAAAACATAGTTATATTCACGGAGCTATAGATGGATATAGAGAGAAACAAGCTTATTTGTCCATACCAACCTTGAACCACCTATTTGCTCTAAGCTGTCACCAAGATGTCATCAACTCTCCCTACCTCCCCTCCAGGTTGCACCCATAGCCGACAAACCAGGGGTAATTAGCAGTGGCCATTTAACCTACCAACCAACGTGTCTTTGGGATGTGTGCAGAAACCAGAGCACAAAGTGGAAACCCACTCAGTCACAGGGAAGCACGCAAACTCCACACAGACAACAGCCAAAGTGAGGACTCAATATGGTCTCTGGCACAGTGAGGCAGAGGCTCTACTAGTTGCGCCACTGCGCTACTTTAACACATTCAACTCATTGAAGATTAGGTGAACTTCCCCTGTGCTGTTCCATGTGTATCTCCATGGCTGTATTGGAAGAGGCCCTGGGCAACATCATCATGCCTGCTGCCTCACAGGCTTTGAACAGCTTGCGTCCACTTGAAAAACCATATGCCACTTTTAAGTGCTTGCTTGCCTGCCAGACTTCCCAACATCCCTCTCAACAGGCTGCTTGGAAGAGAAACTGCTGGCTCGCTGGTCAAAATTAAATGATGAGGTGTCACAAAAATTGATCAGGCCTCCTGCCAACATATTCAGTGAATGAAGCTCACAGCCTGCCAAAACCCCCCTAGTCTACACGCATCACACTTAACCTCATTGCAGCATGTGTAACAAGTTCCTCTCTCATGATGCAATTTGAAATAAATGAAGATATCTAAAATATATAATTCATATCTTTTATCGCTTCAAATATTCTAGAAACATAGAACATAGAAAAATAAGTGCAGAAGTAGGCCATTCAATATGATCATGGCTAATCATCTAAAATTAGTGCCCCAATCCAGGTTTTTCCCCATATCCCTTAATTCCTTCAGCGCTAAGAGTTAAATCTAACTCTTGTGAGTACACGCCATGAATCAAGAGCTGTTTATTGTGAGCTGACTGAAATAGTATTTCCTTTATAACTACCGATATGCAGCCCAGGGGCAATTTTTTTTAGCATTCTGTAAAGCAAAACTGATTTCCTGGCTTAAACTGACTTCCCCCCCTTGCTTTGAAAGGCAGCCATGTGCAGAGTGTTTATCTTTAAGAATTTAAAAAAATAGAACTCCCTGGTGGTCTTCAGATTAGAAACACTAACATCTATCCAATGTGTAAGAGGCATTTATTTTTCCAGTCCCATTTATTTGTGTACAAGAAAAAGCACGAACTGAATTATGGCAGCTTTAGCTCTGTGATCCAGTACTTTTACAAACACTTCTGAGCATGTTAAGTGACCAATTTAGCAAATACTATACAAACTAGAGAATCAATAACAATCCTAAACTAACAGTTTTGTATTAATAGATAGTATTAATTTACTACTTTATTGACAGACAAAGTTTGGACATTCTGATTCATCGTCATCTGTAATTCGTCTAAGAACGTTGGGATCATCAGCAAACTTGAAGATGGAGTTCGAACTGTGTCCCTTTACAGTCGAGTGTATAGAGTAGAGCAGGGGGCTGTGCACGTTGCCTTGAGGTGCTTCCATGCTGATGGTTATCAAGGAGGAACTGTTGCTGCCAATTTGTACATGTTGTGATCTGTTGATGAGAAAGTCAAGGATCTAGTTGCAGAGGGATGCTGTTGCAGAAACCCAGTTCCGTGAGTTTGGAAACCAACTTGGAGGGAGTGATGGTATTAAACGCTGAGCTGAAGTAGATAAACAACAGCCTGACATATGTGTTTTTATTGTCCAAGTGGTCCATTGCAGAGTGAGGAGCCAGTGAGATCACATTCTCTGTTGACCTGTTATGGCTGGAGGCAAATTATAGCAGGTCCAGGTTATTTTTGAGGTAGGAGTTGATATGCGTCATCACCAATCTCTTAAAGCACTTCATCACCACGGACGTTAGTGCTACTGTTCAGTAGTCATCGAGGCATGTCACCTTATTCTACTTGGGCACCAGCATTACTGATTCCCCTATAAAGCAGATGGGAATCTCAGACCTCAGTAATGAGTGGTTGATGATGTCCGTAAAAAACTCCAGCCAGTTGGTCTGCACAGATTTTAAGAACACAACCAGGTCAAGGATTCTCCCTCCTGACGGATCGTCTGATGTCGGCCTGTGCGACTGAGATTGTAATACCACTGGGGGCTAAGGCGGCCCGAAAAGGCACATTAGTGTTCTTTCTATTAAAGTATGTGTAGAACACATTGAGCTTGTTGGGAGCAATGCCTCGCTGTTGCTTGAGGTGCTGCTGATTTCACTTCGTAGGAAGTGATGGTATGCACGCCACACCACAGCTGCCAAACATCCGCTTCCTCAATCAGTCAAAACATTCAAGAAGGTTCGAATATAGGATTTTGGAGAAACTGCACTGGTCAGTATATTCTGCAAGTGAAATCAATTCAAGCTTTAATTGGATTTGTCTTCTCCTGTCCACAACAATGTGAACCATATTTAAATCCACACACTGTATTCTCCTGTAGCTTCTGGGGCAATAACACAAATCAAGCCAGACAAGCGGGTACAAAGTATTTCTTAGATCTGATAGCTGTAATGACTTTGGACAATCTTAACAAACTGAGTGCATATGAGGCCATGGATAAAAAGGATCAAAAATACTGCAATTCGGTTCATTGTAAGGAGAAATGTCGATTTAGTAATTGGGGCGATTCATGAGGGATTGTGATTGTTAGTGTGTTTAGTGCCTCAGGGCACTAAACGTTGGTACATTTAGCAAAGATCCCAAATAAACTCACCATCAAGTTGTCCACAGGGATGTTAGCTGCATTCCTCACACATCAGAGCAAACTAGTCTGCTGAAAGGGAAATTAAAAATGTGATTTGTTTATGATTTGTTTCATATATTTGTATCTAAATATGTGAAGGTTGTATGAAGATATGATTTAAAGATGCCTTTGTAATTGTGATGTAATAAAATTTGGTGCAGTTCTAGATGGTGAAAATGTAATTAGCACATGTTGTAAAATGCTGATTAGTAATGCATTGACTTAATAAACGGACATCCAATGATGCCAATGACATATAATGCCATAACACCTGGAGTAACTCTGCGGGCAGGCAACATCTCTGGAAAGAAGTCATGGGTGACGTTTCGGGTCAACACCCTTCTTCAGACTGAGAGTCTGAAGAATGGTTTCAGTCTTTCAGTCTGAGAAGGGTCTCCCATTCCCGAAACATCACCCGTTCCTTCTTTCCAGAGATGCTGCCTGTCCCGCTGAGTTACTCCAGCATTTTGTGCCTATCTTTGGTGTAAACCAGCATCTGCAGTTTCTTCCCACACATATCATAACAGCTAATCAGAGCAGTGTTGCCATTGCAATCAATTTGTGGAGAGGACATTTTTCAAACAGCAAAATACAACAAGAGACATGAAAGAGCAGTCAGATAGAATTGAATTAACCTTGAATATCATCCATGGTACTGGTGGAAATATTGAATAGAAATATGTTTAAAGACATAGTTACAAATCAATGCCCAGTCCATAAAGGTAAATATTGATATAGCAGCAGATTATTCTGTTAAGGGTGGATATATACATATTCTCCCCTCTCCTGTCAGGCAGAAAATGCAAAAGCTTGAAACCATGAACAAACAGATTCATGAAAAGCATCTTCCCTGCTGTTATCAGCCTCTTGAACGGACCTCTCAAGCTAAGGATGTATTCGCGATCTCCCAATCTACCACATTGCAGCTCTTGCACTTTTTTAAGCTGCCATAGAAAATTCATGCGGTCTCAAGGAGAAGTTACAAACTCCGCTCAGACCACACCCATAGTCAGGATCGAACATGGGTCTCTGGTGCTGTGAGGTAGCAGCACAACCGTTGCACCACTGTGCTACCCTGCGTATCTCCCTCAGCGTTTTTATGACTGTCAACTAACTTGCATTTCATTCCATTCTAGTTCTGCTGAAGAGTTCTGAACCATAAATGTTAGCTGTTTCTCCATGCACTGGTGCTGCTGGACAGCTGTGTTTTCAGCATTTCATGTTTTGTTCACAGCATCTGTCATTCTTTGATTTTCTTTTTCTATTCATGAGTCTCCACTTCAGTATTTCATTTTCTATCCATTTCTGTGATAATTTCGTCAATATGTATTTCTCCACTATATCTTGTGTTATTTTTACTGTAATCACTTGATTAATTTGCACAAAATATTCAATTTGAGATACTAGTGCTGTTTCACCAATGATTCACTTCTGCATGTTGTCCTCCTTCATTGGACTTAGTATTCTTACCTTATCTTGTTGCTTGAATTGCTTTATTTTCCATATTTCCAATCAGTTCCTAGGCTTGGAATAATGGTTTTGCTTTTGTTTCAACTGCTGTCCATACCTTCTTTCCTCCATGCCGAGCATTAGCAAATGCAAAAGTCATTTGAAGTTTGTCATCTGTTTACAGTTCCATTGAAATGGTGTCATAGATACATCGGGAAAAAAGAAAACAGGAACAGGCCACTCAACATTATTCAACATAATCATCCAAATTCATCCACCAATGCTCCAACTTCCCCATCCACAATGCTCATTACATCCTCAGAATATTTGTCGAGTATAATTGCGTTTCATAAATCTATGGAGAATGTCCGATCCTGTCACTGTATTCCAAATGCTCTTCTTTTTCATTGCCATTGCATGTTGGTAAATGACCATCAATATCATGTTCAGCAACACTATTATGATTCTCCTACCTACCCAAGAGGTCATTTACGGTGGTCAATTAACCCACCATCCAGCTCATCTTTGGGTTGTTGGAAGATACCAGAAAAACCATGGATGATGCTTGTGGCCACAGGGAGAAACTTCGCCCCACGAATTGACATCGACTCAATGGGCTAAATGTCTACCTTTGCTGGTGTCAAAAAAGTGGATAATATGATCAAGTCCCCACTGCAAATTTTCCAACCAACAATGTAATATGTAATAACAATGCACCATATAATAACCATATAACCATATAACAATTACAGCACGGAAACAGGCCATCTCGGCCCTTCTAGTCCATGCCAAGCACTTATTCTCCCCTAGTCCCATCTACCTGCACTCAGACCATAACCCTCCATTCCTTTCCCGTCCATATAACTATCCAATTTATTTTTAAATGATAAAATCGAACCTGCCTCCACCACCTCCACTGGAAGCTCATTCCACACAGCTACCACTTTCTGAGTAAAGAAGTTCCCCCTCATGTTACCCCTAAACTTCTGTCCCTTAATTCTCAAGTCATGTCCTCTTGTTTGAATCTTCCCTACTCTCAGTGGAAAAAGCTTATCCACGTCAACTCTGTCTATCCCTCTCATCATTTTAAAGACCTCTATCAAGTCCCCCCTTAACCTTCTGCACTCCAAAGAATAAAGACCTAACTTGTTCAACCTTTCTCTGTAACTTAGTTGCTGAAACCCAGGCAACATTCTAGTAAATCTCCTCTGTACTCTCTCTATTTTGTTGACATCCTTCCTATAATTAGGTGACCAAAATTGTACACCATACTCCAGAATTGGCCTCACCAATGCCTTGTACAATTTTAACATTACATCCCAACTTCTATACTCAATGCTCTGATTTATAACGGCCAGCACACCAACAGCTTTCTTTACCACCCTGTGAGATTCCACATTCAGGGAACTGTGCACAGTTATTCCTAGATCCCTCTGTTCAACTGCATTCCTCAATTCACTACCATTTACCATTTACGTCCTATTTTGATTTGTCCTGCCAAGATGTAACACCTCACACTTATCAGCATTAAACTCCATCTGCCATCTTTCAGCCCACTTTTCCAAATGGCCTCAATCTCTCTGTAGACTTTGAAAATCTACTTCATTATCCACAACACCACCTATGTTAGTATCATCTGCATACTTACTAATCCAATTTACCACACCATCATCCAGATCATTGATGTACATGACAACCAACAGTGGACCCAACACAGATCCCTGTGGCACCCCACTAGTCACTGGCCTCCAACCTGACAAACAGCTGTCCACCATTACTCTCTGGCATCTCCCATTCAGCCACTGTTGAATCCATCTTGCTACTCCGCCATTAATACCCAACAATTGAACCTTCTTAACCAACCTTCCATGAGGAACCTTGTCAAAGGCCTTACTGAAGTCCATATATACAACATCCACTGCTTTACCCTCATCAATTTCCCGAGTAACCTCTTCAAAAAATTCAAGAAGATTAGTCAAACATGACCTTCCAGGCACAAATCCATGTTGACTGTTCCTAATCAGACCCTGTTTATCCAGATGCTTATATATATTATCTCTAAGCATCCTTTCCATTAATTTGCCCATCACTGACGTCAAACTAACAGGTCTATAATTGCTAGGTTTACTCTTAGAACCCTTTTTAAATAATGGAACAACATGCGCAGTACGCCAAACCTCCGGCACTATTCCCGTTTCTAATGACATTTGAAATATTTCTGTCATAGCCCCTGCTATTTCTACACTAACTTCCCACAATGTCCTAGGGAATATCCCGTCCGGACCTGGAGACTTATCCACTTTTATATTTTTCAAAAGTGTCAGTACTACCTCTTCTTTGAATCTCATGGTTTCCATAGCTACTCTACTTGTTTCCCTTACCTCACATAATTCAATATCCTTCTCCTTGGTGAATACCGAAGAAAATAAATTGTTCAATATCTCCCCCATCTCTTTTGGCTCTGCAGATAGCTGTCCACTCTGACTCTAATGGACCAATTTTATCCCTCGTTATCCTTTTGCTATAATATAGCTGTAGAAACCCTTCGGATTTACTTTCACCTTACTTGCCAAAGCAACCTCATATCTTCTTTTAGCTTTTCTAATTTCTTTCTTAAGATTCTTTTTACATTCTTAATACTCCTCAAGCATCTCATTTACTCCATGCTGCCTATAATTATTGTAGATCTCTCTCTTTTTCCGAACCAAGTGTCCAATTTCCCTTGAAAACCATGGCTCTTTCCAATATTTACTATTTCCTTTCACCCGAACAGGGACATAAAGATTCTGTACTCTTAAAATGTCCCCTTTAAATGTCCTCCATTTCTCTTCTACATCCTTCCCATAAAGCAAAATGTCCCAATTCACTCCTTTTAAATCTTTTTGCATCTCCTCAAAGTTAGCCTTTCTCCAATCAAAAATCTCAACCCTAGGTCCAGTTCTGACCCTCTCCATAATTATCTTGAAACTAATGGTATTGTGATCACTGGACCCAAACTGTTCCCCAACACATACCTCTGCCACCTGACCTGTCTCATTTCCTAACAGGAGGTCCAGCACCGCCCCTTCTCTAGTAGGTACCTCTATGTATTGCTGCAAAAAACTATCCTGCACACATTTTACAAACTCCAAACCATCCAGCCCATTTACAGAATGTGTTTCCCAGTCTATGTGTGGAAAATTGAAATCTCCCACAATCACTACCTTGTGCTTACTATTAATATCTGCGATCTCCTTACATATTTCCAATTCTCGCTCCCCATTTGGCGGTTTATAATACACCCCTATAAATGTTGCTACCCCTTTCCCATTTCTCAGTTCCACCCAAATAGCCTCCCTAGACGAGCCCTCTAATCTATCCTGCCAAAGCACTGCTGTAATATCTTCCCTGACAAGCAATGCAACACCTCCACCTCTTGCCCCTCCAATTCTGTCACACCTGAAGCAACGAAATCCTGGAATATTTAGTTTCCAATCACAGCCCTCCTGCAACCATGTTTCACTGATCGCCACAACATCATACTTCCAGGTGTCAATCCAGGCTCTAAGTTCATCCACCTTTCTTACAATGCTCCTAGCATTAAAATATACACATTTAAGAAACCCACCCCCTCTTATTCTCTGTTTATTATCTTTTTCTTCTTTCTCCCCGACATTTTGGGTCCGAGTGCTACCCTTCTCTGCCTCCTGCCTCACACTCTGACTGCTAGCTTTCCCTATTTGAGTCCCTCCCCCCAACCGTTCTAGTTTAAAGTCTCCCCAGTAGCCTTTGCAAATCTCCCCGCCAGGATATTGGTCTCCCTCGGGTTCAAGTGCAACCCGTCCTTTCTGTACAGGTCACACCTTCCCCAAAAGAGGTCCCAATGATCCAGAAACTTGAATCCATGCCCACTGCACCAGTTCCTCAGCCACGCATTTATCCTCCACCTCGCTCCATTTCTACTCTCACTGTCGCGTGGCACAGGCAGTAATCCTGAGGTTGTTACCTTTGCGGTCCTTCTCCTTAACTCTCTTCCTAACTCCTTAAATTCTCCTTTCAGGACCTCTTCTCTTTTTCTACCTATGTCATTGGTACCTATATGTACCACGACCTCAGGCTCCTCTCCCTCCCATTTCAGCAGGCACAATTGTACATTTTCCTTAGTCATCAGTACAGTCTACTCATTGTCACTGCAGTGGAACTACGTTAAACTAATGTACTCAGGTGGTGCTGGACTAGTGGATTTTCTGGACAATTGAATGTTGTTCCCCTTAATGCACCAACTTAATTCACTTTTTTTAGATGACATGGTAGAACGGCAAATTTTCCAATGAAGGAAGTGTAGTAAACAAGGTTCCAGTAAGTTTTGAGGAAGCAGGTGAGTTTCAGGGAGTGCATGAACAAGGGCTCTGTGAAAGTGCTGGAATGGGGCACTTATGTGTCAAATGGAACATGTGAACTGGGAACGTAGGGTGTTAAAGAGAGTGTGCAAATTGGAGCTGTGGTGTATAAAAAGTATTGCTGGAACTCACCACCTGGTTTGTTAAAGGGAGTATGGGAACAGGGGCAATGTTGTGTTAAATGGAGCATGGGCCCTGAGACCCGAGTTTGCTAAAGGTGACATAGGAACTGGGGCCCCTGTACCTGGTTAATGTACCTGGTGAGCCAAATGCCAAACTATCAAGTTATTTACTATTGGTGCTGAACCCACTGCATTATCTGGACAACAAGCATGGACAATGGAAGTAAATGAGGATCAACAAAGAGTCTATGATTAATGCAAACAGAGATGAATGAATGAAAACTTTATTGTCATTCAGATATACACCTAGACACAGTGCACCTTGAACGAAATTTCGTTGCATTTGACTCTCCAATCAGGTAAATAGTAAAAGTAAAAGTGCTAGGTGCGTCCATAAAAATGCCTCATGTGCATGGTTCTGTAAAATAAATATATATAAAAAGTTTTTTTTTTAAAGTGTCGATATTTTAAAAGTTCTAGCCTCGGTTTTGTTGATTGTTCAGTAATCTTATGGCCTGGGGGATGAAGCTGTTGCAGAACCTGGTTGTCCCGCTCTTCATGCTGCGGTACCTCCTCCCAGAGTTAAGCAGTATAAACAGTCCGAATTGTGGGTGTGTGGGGGCTCTGGTAATGCCCTTAGCTCTAATCAGACAGCGCTTGTACCCCATGTCCATGATTGAAGGAAGAGAAGTCCCAATGATTTTTTCCGCTGTCCTCACCACTCTCTGAAGGCACTTCCAGTCCGCAGCTGTACAGCTGCCGCACCACGTAGAGATGCAGCTGGTCATGACCGACTCAATTGTGCTTCTGTAGAAGGTGGCGAGGATGGGAGGGTGGAGGTGTAAACTTCTCAACCTGCGGAGGAAGTACAACCGCTGCTGTGCCCGTTTTGCCAGAGATGTAATGTTTGTGGACCAGTTTAAGGTGTCCGTTATATGCACCCCCAGGAACTTGATCTTTTTCACCTGCTCCACTGCTGAGTTGTTGATGCAAAGTGGAGTGTGACTGGGCTGAATTTTCCTTCTGAAATCGACGACAATCTCCTTGGTTTTGTTCACATTTAGGAGAAGGTTGTTCCTGCTGCACCAGCTCACGAGCTGTTCCACCTCCTCTCTATATGCCTGGTCGTCGTTATTGCGGATGAGGCCCACTACTGTTGTGTCATCCGCGTATTTGATGATATGGTTAGTAGTGGACCTGGCGACACAGTCATGTGTCATCAATGTGAAGAGCAGCGGACTCAGGACACAGCCCTGAGGGGATCCGGTGCTCAGTGTGATGACCGAGGAGGTGTTCTTCCCCACCCGCACAGACTGGGGTCTTTCAGAAAGGAAATCCAGGATCCAGTTGCATAGTATGGTATTGAAACCTAGGGGTGCCAGTTTGCTCACCAGATGCTGGGGGATTATCGTGTTAAATGCTGAGCTGAAATCAACAAACAGCATCCGCTGTACATGATGACACAACAAGGTCATGGAAGCTTGCAAGTTATCAAAGATATTGAAACATGTGTGTGTGTGTGATGCTGAGTTTGAAAAAGATATATGTATCATTTGTGAAGTGAAGAAGTTCCATTTGTTACTTTCAAAAATATTTTTTACTCCGGTTCACAATCATTCATTAGCGATTTCAGATAATTCCAAGCATGGCAGCATTTGGAATGCAGTGTTGCCTATTTTTGAAAAGCAAAATAAAAAGGATGGTCAGGCAGCATCCATGGAGCTACCTTTCACCAGAATTAGAAAAGTGAAGAAGCGAGAGTGTTGTAAGTTGACGAAACAGGGATGGTCGTCAGAGTGTGGAGACCAAGGACAAACCCAATTTTTACCTGGTAGCAAGTGGACTTTTCAGTCACAACCACAAAACTCACTGCAGTAAAACTACGGGCAACCTCTCAATAGTTAGTACAATTTGGATATTATGATGATATGAATAATAGAATATATGTGGATGAAGGATATCTAAAATGGGATATTGAACTGTCAACCCAATGACCTGAAAAAATAATCCTTGACTGAGTTCCCTCAGAACTTTACAGCATTGTAAAATGAAGGCTACTTGCAGCAGCGTTGTACACTGGCCAGGTATTGATAAAGATCTACACGATTTAGTTTCAGCACATTCGGTCTTTCAGGAGTGAAAAGCTAGACCATGGAGGCAGCGGACATAATCACTCTGAAGTGCCAATGTTGACAATTTTCTAATCCTTATTGATACCCGCTTGGAATGGATTAACTTCAACGTGTGGGATCATGCATAGCGGAGGAACATGCAACCAAGGAGCGGTGATCACTTTTCACTACTCAATGGCGTAACTGAAAAATTTGCATCAGAAAATGCACCTCGTTTCAGATTATATTTGATTGCTTTATTAGGGAAAATGGTGTCAAACACATGAATTCTCCCAGACCTCCCAGTCTCTAACAATGCTGCTGAAAAGTCTGTACATGTTTCAAAGCCACTTTGAAGAGGCAGGTTTTCAGAGGATGTTTGAATCCCAACCAGAGGTGAAGCCTGTACAGGCTGATACTTCTTATTTGTAAGGAAGTGATGGAAGCATTTGGTACAAATGTGTAATATAGTCTAAACAGGCACTTTCTCTCTTAGTCTAAGCAAGGTAATAATAATAATAATAATACATTTTATTTATGGGCGCCTTTCAAGAGTCTCAAGGACACCAAGAGATAACAAGAGGCAAAATACATGAGTGAGAGTTGTGTACAAATCACAAACCAATAGTAGTGATTCGGGGGATGGCATTAAACAGGAAACAAATGTAATTAGTTTGTCTCCTTTAAGCGACACACAGATTTAACTCACCAGATTGGTAACAATAGTATGGAGGAGTAATCCTGGATGATTTCCTGAAACAATATATTGAGGAACCTACCAGAGAAGAAGCCATGAATAAGAAAGTATTAAACAGCAATCAGTTTATTGGGAAGGATTGACTGTAAAACAATAGAATACCTTATTAAGATGGGGAGTGATGCATTTGACAAATGCATTGAGATTAAGAAATAATGGGTGTGTTGGTAGACATTCGTTATCGATTTATTGGAAGAGCATTTGGAATACCATAAAAGGATCAATCAAAGTCACCTTGGATTTATGAAAGGCAATCATACATGATAAATTGCACACAGTGGCACAGGGGTAGAGTTGCTGCGTCACAGTGCCAGAAACCCGGGTTCAATCCTGACTATGAGTGCCAACTGTGCCGAAATGTACATTTTTCCTGCAACCTCGTGGGTTTTCTCCGGGTGCCTTGTTTTCCTCCCACATTCCAAGCACATTGAGGTTTGCAGGTTCATAAGTTCATAAGTTCATTTATTGTCACATACACCAATTGGTGTAGTGCAATTCACTGGCCAGGTCAGTTATACAATTTAAAAAGCAACAGACTCAAAAAAACACATTTTAACATAAGCATCCATCACAGTAACTCCTACACATACCTCACTGTGATGGAAGGCGAAAATAAAGTTCCAAGTCCTTCTCTTGTTGTTCTTCCTCGGTCGGGGGCCTCGAGCCCCCAGTTGATGGGACGGCCTTGAGTCCCACAGCCGGTGGCGTTCGGGCACTCCGCATCGAGGCGTTCAGCTCCCGCATCGGGGGGTGTCAGCTCCCCCGCGCCGGGCGATCAAACCTCGCGTTGAGGCTGGACGAACCTTCTGCGGCGTTGGAGCTCCCGACTTGTCTCTCCCTAGACTGTGAGCCCTTGATGGTAAGTAAGTCCGCAGGCCGCGGTGGGAGCAAGGGATCCGCTCCGATGGTAAGTCCGCGCCCCGCGGTGGCTCACGACAGTCCGAGGTGGCTTTTCAATTCCATTGATGGTAGGCCGCAGAGCTCGGAGAATGTTATCCGGAACTTGATCACCTCTCCGGGAAGGTAAGGAACTAACTGAAAAAAAAAAAGTTTCCCCCTCCCCCCCCACATAAAACAAACAGAAGAACATTAAAACAAACTTTAGAAAAATGCTAAAAATAACAAAAAGGATGAAAAAACGAACAGACTGCCAGCAAGGCTGCCATCTCCCTCCTCCAGCCCCTAGGTAAATTGGCTTCTGTGAATTTCCCTTTGTATGTAGGATGCAAAAGTGGGATAACATAGAACTAGTGTACTGGTTTAGTTTAGTTTATTTTAGTTTAATTTAGTTTATCGTCACGTGTGCCAAGGTATAGTGAAAATATATTTTTGTTGCGTGCTCTCTAGTCAGCGGAAAGACTATGCATGATTACGGGCCATCCACAGTGTACAGATACAGGATAAAGGGAATAACATTTATTGCAAGATAAAATCCAATAAAGTCCGATTAAAGGAAGTCCAAGGGTCTCCAATGATCAATGGTCGGTATGGACTCGATGGAAATGTGAAACATAACTTGAAATATCGGAAACACTCTGCAGTCCAGCAGCATCAATGCACGGAGAAACTGCTAACATTCAGAACTCTTCATCAGAACAAGAACAGAATGATGTACAAGTTAGTTGCCAGTCAGAGAAAAGGTTAGGGAGGTATGTAGAGGACATAGGGCTTTACCTACTGAGTGTTTCCAGCACTATTCTTGTTTCACATGTGTTGTGAGTCAGGTCGGCACTTATCCTACAATTCAAGAAACAACTATAGCACCAAATACCCAAGCATGGTCAAGAATATTCACGTATCTGAGAGAGCCAGTTGATAAATTTGAATCTATAATCTTTTGCATATCGGGATAACCCAATCAAAGATTTTGGACTATTTTACAAAATGAACCATGTAAATACGTGACATAATAACACCATTGTATATCTGACATAATTAAATACAGTGTCGTTGCCAATCACTAATTTAAAAAGTACATGATCAGAAAATGTCTGTCTCCAAAATGCTTATTTGATACAATAGCTACCAGACATTCAATAGTGGTGCAAGTATCATTTCCAATATTACACACTATGTGGTATTCCAGTTCAGAATGAGTGGATACATGCCTGCCCTCCATTATATTGGATTCATTAGACTGTATTAGACAACTATTAACAACATTTCTAATCTCTTGTCTCCAATGCATTGAAGTAGTACCTAAACATAAATTTGTTTGATCGCACTGGTGAGAGCTGCTGGCTATATTGTGCTGACGGTGGATTACCCCTCCAGCTGTAGGTCAAAATAGCATGGCTCATTTACCACAAAGGTGCAACTAAACATCCATACTAATATAATGCTGAATTGTCAACTTCATATATTTTTGAGCATTGTTTATTGGTGTGCTTAGAAGAAATATTTGATGTGACGTTAACATTGTAGATAGGAGCCTGTGCTCAATCTTTTTAAATCGCTCCGTCCAGTTCGATTTTATCATTAAATAAGACCAGTTGCAATGTCATCAGAAGGCAAAGTTTTTTTTCTAGGTGACAAACCTGTGTGGATCTCAGTAAAGTTCACTGATTTTTCAGCCCATTACTCTTGGTCGCATGTTTTTATGAGCATAATGAACAATGAACAATAGTCCAATTCAGCGGCACGTCCATTCATAAGCCTAGATATTCTCCTATTACACTTTGCTCGCCTGAATGCACCATTAAATGTACTTGGTTTGAACTCTGCTGCAGGCAAGGATATAATCATTAAATGCTGGTTGTGTGGGTACTAATCAAAAACGTAAAACCACCAGGCTCTTAAACCCCAACTATTAAACATTCTTGCTTCTTTTAATATGTACATTGAAGACACTAGGTTGTGGTTAATTGGTATAATGGTTTACATATGACTCATTCTTTGAAGCCCCATCTTTGGTATGTTAAAATTCACAGATTACACCAAAGCTCCAGAAAAGTGGATTTGGATGCAGGCAAGTGGTTCAGAATGCTGACTGACCAGGTTGTTGCAGTTTCCGAATATAGACAATAGACAATAAGTGCAGAAGTAGGCCATTCGGCCCTTCGAGCCAGCACCGCCATTCAATTTGATCAATATCTTGTGTTGCCAAACTCCTCGACTGTAACTTCAATTTCAAATTTCCCACCATTCTGCAGTTTAAAGGGGATATTGAGAGGTAAAAACATTGTGGTAGAAACTTACAAGCATGTAGGCAATAATTGTACATTGGGCTGTGTGAACCTGGGTTCTGGTGCTGCCTGTACTGAATTTGTACATTCTCCCTGTGACTGTGTAGTTTCCCCCAGGTCCTCCCACACTCCCACGTGCAGGTTTGTAGGTTAATTAGCTTCGGCAAAAATGATAAGTTGTCCCTAGTGTGCAGGATAGTGCTAGTGTATGGGGATCATTGGTCGGCACGGACTCGGTGGGCCAAAGAGCTTATTTCCGCGCAGTATCGCGAGACCAAACTAAACTAAACTAAACCACACGAGTGCTTTAATAACCAGTTGATGCGAATTATCTGCTCCCACACATAAAGAATAGTCAATGCACTAGTGTGCTGTTAATATCCATGCAAACAACGAAGCAAGTCAGTGTATTTGTAAAATGACAAAGAAAAGAAATGTAGGTCAAAAGTGCTAGAACCAAAATGTAGGATAGATCTGAATCTACAATTCTTCATCATTTGATGTTGCTTTCTTATTTTTGATGCTGTGATACTACTGCATATACATTGCTGCTACTCACTGACAAAAATACCATATCTTATCACCCCATCTCCTCTGCTGCATGATAGTAGTTTTTTACAGATCCCAAAGATAGGTTTATGCAGGTAGTTTAGTCTAACATCAGAAAGAGGTGCCCAAAGTCGTGCATTAATATTTCACAATTGATGTCACCTTTTGTTTGCACAAGAATGCAAAGTTTTGTACCCGTTACTGTGTCCCAGTGGAATGTGGCCAGGATTTTATACACAGTAAGTATTGTGGAACCAGTTTGTAAATTAGAGATGGGATTTCATTAGCAGAATAGCTCAGACAAAGGGAAAGAAATACTATCGCTCCATAGAGAGCAGCTTAGTTTCATCATTATTCTGATTAATTAGCCCGACCTTGCACACTTCAAAGGTAAATAAACTTCAAATTCTCATGGCGCAAATTGGGTCCAAGGATTGTTTTTCAAAAAAATCTTCGATATTGCAATTTACATCAGAACAATCACTTGGTTATATTTGTAATAAATAATACTTTGGTAAGATTAGTTTAATAATTAGTTTTCAGGATTGCATTCATCCAGTATTTACTATTGGATTTCATGTGTTTCACAGCTACTCAATTTATTAAAATCCTTTTAACCACAGATTAAGCCGATCCTTGAGGCATTTAAAAGATACCTGTAGAATTGTGTGTAGGAATGGACTGCAGATGCTGCTTTAAACCGAAGATAGACTCAAAATGCTGGGGAGTAACTCAGTGGGACAGGTATCATCTCTGGAGCGAAGGAATCGGCGATGTTTCAGGTCGAGACCCTTCTTCATTCCTGGAATTAATTTTCATTTTGCTCCTGTATATTTACCATTTGCGCCATTAATACACCCATTTAAAGGATTTATTTTATGATTTCTAGCTGAGCAGAAATTAATTGCTGCATTTACCCAAATAACTCAATTTCAAATATTACGCATTGTTTGCAAAACAATTGGGCACCGTGAAGTGTATTAAAATGCGCTGGAATTTTGAGTAGTTACTTTTTGTATCCTTTGTCACAGAATGGGTTGGAGACTATGGTCCAATTCAAAATCACTGACTGGTTATTATGAGCTGTAATTTCATCCATCTCTAACAACAATGCAGGAAATCCAACACTTAAGGCTTCCAAGAAACAGAATGAGTTATGCATCCATTTACTGTCTTACAGTTCACTGCATAGAAGGGCCCGTGATTAAAGCCTGCATCATCCTCTGGCTTTGATGACCCATCCAAAAGCAAGACAACTAATTGGACATAGAGTCATAGAGCATGGAGACAGGCCGTTCAGCCCACCTTGTCCGTACTAACCAAGTTGGCACTGTGCTACTCCCATTTACCTGTATTTGGTCAATAGTCCTCCAAACCCTTCCTATCCAAAAGACTTTTAAATGCAGTAATTGTATCTGCTTCTATACCTTCCTTTGGCAGCTCATTCCTGATATGGACTACCCTCTAAGTTAAAGTTCCCCTGAGGTCCCTCTTAAATATTAACCTTCTCACCTTAAGCCAATGGCGAAGGTGAGAAAAAGACTGTGAGTGTTCACTTTATTCTTGCCCTTCATGATTTTGGTCAGACTACTACGCTCTAAAGAAAAAAGTCCTAGCCCCTTCCAACCTTTCATTTTAACTCAAGCTGCATGGTCTGAGTAACATCTGGAGAATACCTTCTGCACCCTTTCCCACTGAATGACATCCTTCCTATAGCTGCCAGTATTGGCAGATCAATACTGCCAGCATGACTTTGAAATTTAGGTCCAGTTTCTAAAAATAAATTGTAACTTCTACATCTATCACAATTAAACAGCATCCAGTCAAACAGAGTTATTCATGCAATCTGGCAAAATAAAGAGCGCACTTCTTAGAGTGATGTATTTTCCCAGTTTTTGTTCTTTCCTTACCTGGCATCAATGAAAGGATGGAGACTTCACTGAACTGATAAGTATATTAAAGCCATTTCAATCTTAAACTGATTATGGCATACATGATGCCACATGAGATTGAAAATTAAATCAGTCAGCCAAACCTCCGCAAGGTTAGAAAAGGGAGTAAACAAAGTCCTATAGATAGGGAACCAAAGCCTAGTTCAATAATATGGAGCACAAAAGCCTACAGGCATTTCACTCAAGTAGCTCTTGGAAGAAAGTAAAGTTCCTAATGAATAATGCAAAGTGAGTTCCATAGCAAGATTTAATTCTGTTCAAAGCAAAAGGAGTCACCACTTGCGAAAAGGAATTGAAAGAAATCAAAAACAAATGTGACATGTGGTACAACTAGGATTAGGTCTGTGTGTGCTTCAAGATGATCCAGCATTTATCAAATGCATTTTGAATTAAGGGTGGTGAGAGTTTAGTGGATACAGCTTTAGGTGGTCTCTCTTTGTTTTTATTTTCTATTACAGGAAGGGTTGGCTGCTTCTTGCCAATATTTTTTCTTGAGACACAAATTCTCATATGCAAGCTCTATTAGTATCCGCGAAGGTGCACAAACACTGCGTTATTGTTGACAGCTTTATGTTATAATCCAGTTGCGTGGAGATGGGTGTGTTATATTTATTCTTAAGAATGTGATAGCAAATACCAGCAGAAATTGTCATTTACTTTTCTTGTGTGAAGAAGGGTCTCGACCCGAAACGTCACCTATTCCTTCGCTCCATAGATGCTGCCTCATCCGCTGAGTTTCTCCGGCAATTTTGTCTACCTGTACTTTGCTTGTATCATTTCAATGCATCTTGCTCTTTCCTCAGTGCAATATTTATTACAGACTATTAAAGGCTAGCTCTAATTTTCTGATCACATGAGATGTAGCCCGACTAAAAATTGATTAAAGTCAATTGAAAGACACAACATGGACAAGCTCTTTGGCCCACTGAGTCCACACTGCCATTGATCATCCATTCGTATTAGTTCCATGTTATCCCACCTTTGCATCCACTCCTTACACATGAGTTGCAATTTACAGAGGCCAATTAAACTATAACCCCGCATTTCTTTGGGAAGAAACTGGAGCAAATGGGGGAAACACACATGATCACAGGTAGAATGTGTAAACTCCACGCAGACAGTACCTGAGGTTAGGATCGAACCCAGGTCTCTGGCACTATGAGATGGCACCTCTACCAGTTGTGCCACTCTACTGCATGATAAACATCAGGCAAGTTTAAGCTGGGCAATCAAATTATGGCAATCTTTTCTTCTCACTATCTTTACAAATCCCTCTCCTTACCATTCACCAATGGAGAAATCTAGTTAGCACGGCACAGCACGCAGTGGTAGAGTTGCTGCCTCACAGCACCAGAGACCTTCTGATCCTGACTACAGGTACTGTCTGCACAGAGTTTATATGTTCTCCCCGATACCTGCCTGGGTTTTCTCTAGGAGCTCCAGTTTCCTCCCACACTCCAAAGACGTATGTGTTTGCAGGGTAATTGACTTGGTATAAATGTAAATTGTACCTAGTGTGTGTAGGATAGTGTTCGTGTGCAGGGATCACTGCTCGGCGAAAACTCGGTGGGCAGAAGGGCCTGTTTCCGCGCTGTATCTCTAAACTAAACTAAACTAAACCTATCACCATCATTCTTTAGATAACCCACTGATGGGATAGCTTTAACTGTGAGTTCCTGTTAAACTATCCTTTGCCAAACTTACGTGCATTGCCACGTCACTAGCCCAAAATACATGTACAGTATGTATCTCTAAACTAAACTAAAGCAGAAAACAGTGGAATGTGTTCTCCGAAAAATATCTTTCTGACCACCCAAGACATTTCCTGGTAACACAACACAAAATGATGCACTACCTCTCACATAAACGTCGTGGATTATAGGTTTGGCACTGTCAAGAAATTGTCCACTCCCTTTGGAATACATGCAAATATTTTGCAATGAATACATGTACCCGTATCTTATTCCAAAAATAGCTGTCTTTCTATAGTGGGAGATTCCAGCCATTTAACCAAGGATATTCAAAGACTCATAGAGTTATACAGCACAGAAATAGGCCCCTCGGACTAACTCAGCCATGCTGACCAAGAGTCCTATATATACCAATCATATTTGCCTCTGAATTGTTAAGTCCCTCTGAACCTTTCCTATCCATGTACCTGTCAAAATGTCTTTTGAATGTTGGAATTGTACCTGCCTCTGCCACCACCTCCTGCAGCTTGTTCAATATCTCACAACACTATGCGTAGAAAAATGTGCCCAACATTTCGTCTTTAAAGTTGCAGGCCACTGCCCTTTCTGTGCCAGAAAAATGAGGCCCTTCTCAGCTTTGCCACACATGTTCCTAATGTTGTGTGAAACAGCTGTTTCTTGTTATCACTCGTTAAAAGTCTTCTGATAAAGCCTATCCTTTAAGTTGCTGCCGGTATTAGACGCATAGGTATGTGTTGTTTAGTGTTATCATATTTCTTTTGTTGAACCTACATTGCAGATATTGACCTGAGATCAACATCTACAGGATTAGTTCCAACAAATAAGGGAGGCAGCTGAATGGCTTTACTGAAACTACATTTTGTGCCTTTAGAAAGTAAAAGTTAAAAACTCCATGTCTTTTGAACTCATTTCAGTACTGCTGTTCAGAACACAGATATAGACAGTGATGTGGACAATAAATGAAAGATATGCTAAAATGTAATGATGATAAAGGAAACAGGCCATTGTTAGCTGTTTGTAGGGTGAAAATGGGAAGCTAGTGTGAATTGGGTGGGGGAGGGAGAGGGAGAGAGGGAATGCCGGGACTACCTGAAGTGAGAGATGTCAATATTCATACCACTGGGCTGCAAGCTGACCAAGCAAAATATGAGATGCTGTTCCTCCAATTTGTGTTTAGCCTCACTCTGACAATGGAGGAGACTGAGGACAGAAAGGTCTCTGCAGGAATTAAAGTGTCCGGTAACCGGGAGATCAGGTTGTTTCAGGCGGGCTGAGCGAAGGTGTTACGCAATCCAATCCCCCAGCTGGGTTTGATCTCGCCGATGCATAAGAGTCCGCATCTTGAACAACGGATACAGTAGATGAGGTTGGAGGAGGTGCAAACTCTGCCTAACCTGAAAGGACTGTCAGGGTCCCTGGACAGAGTAGAGGGAGGAGGCATAGGGACAAGTGTTGCATCTTCTGCGGTGGCAGGGGAAGATACCTGGGGAGGGGGTGGTTTGGGTGGGAAGGGAAGTGTTAACCAGAGAAGGTACAGAAGGAACGGTCTCTGCGGAAGGCGGAAAGGGGTGGAGATGTGAAAATGTGGCTAGTGTTGGGATCCTGTTGGAGGTGACGGAAATTTCAGAGGATTATGTGTTGCATGCGATGGCTGGTGGGGTGGAAGGTAAGGACGAGGGGGACTCTGTCTCTGTTGCGACTAGGTGGAGGGGAAGCAAGGGCAGAGCTGCGGGGTACCAAGGAGACACGAGTGAGGGCCTCATCTATTGTGGGAGAGGGGAAGAATGAGGACATCTTGGATGTTCTAGTATGGAACACCTTTTCTTGGGTGCAGATGCGGCATGGACGAAGGTATTGGGAGTAGGGGATAGAGTCTTTTCAGGAAGCAGGTTGGGAAGAAGCGTAGTCGAGATAGTTGTGGGAGTCAGCGGGTTTGTAATTGACGTCAGTCAATAGTCTATTTCCTGTGATGGAGACTGTGAGATCAAGAAAGGGGCGGGAGGTGTCGGAGATGGTCCAAGTAAATTTGAGTGCAGGATAAAAATTGGTGATGAAGTTGATGAAGTCCATGAATTCTGCATGGGTGCAGGAGGTAGCAATGATGCAGTCATCAATGTAACAGATATAGAGTTTGGGGATAGGGCCAGTGTACGCCTGGAACAGGGATTGATCAAAGTACCCTACAAAGAAGCAGGCATAGCTGGGGCCCGTGTGATGGGCATAGGAGGTGGGAGGAGTCAAAGGAGAAGTTGTTGAGGGTGAGGACCAGCTAGTAGTTAGTAGAGGGAAATTGGATGGTTTTGCGGTCGAGGAAGAAACAGAGAGCTTTAAGACCTTCCAGGTGGGGGATGGAGGTGAAGAGTGACAACGTCCATAGTTAAGATGAGGGGGAGGGGGTTTGGAAAGTGAAAGTCAGTAAAGAGACGAAGGGAATGTGAGATATCATGGACTTAGGTCCAGAGAGATTGGATCAGGGGGGATAGGATGTAGTTGAGGTACATGAAAATCATTTCCATGGGACAGCAGCAGGCAGAAACAATGGGTCTGCCAGGGCAGTTGTGTTTGGGGATTTTGGGGAAAAGGTAAAAACGGGCTGTGTGGGGCTGGGAAACGATAAGGTTGGAGGCTGTGGAAGGCAGACAGCCAGAAGTGATGAAATTATTAATGGGGTTTGAGATTAAGGCCTGTTTACTCCTTTGGTGGCTGCAGTAGTTGTTTTTTGAGAGCATAGAAGATTTACTTGTCAGTATTTGGAGCTATACTGGGCAGCTTGCCTATGCTAGGTAATGTGAAAGTCTCTTTGGGAACAATTGGATTGGAAGTGTTCAGTTTCTATTCTATTAGCATCAACTCTTGATCATGTTTCCTCATCTCTGCAATAAGGTCATTATTATTGCGCACACAATACAATTCATGCTTGCTAGATTAAACCTGTATTCAGTATTATATTTCAGTCAGACCTTCTCTGAACTCCACGTTAACCCATTTTGTCTTGTATTCTGATCTGAAAATACAGGCCCCTCCGAACTATGATGATACAGTGTCAGATTACATTCATCGGTTACACAAGCACACAAAAATACATAAAAAAGCAAAAACAAATACCGTTGATGCTGGAAAACTGAAGTAAAAGTAGAAAATGACCAGTACCTCTGAGGCATTGGGGTTTTCTGGTTATAATTAGTCTAGAAAACTAATTGTTCAAAATAATACCTGTCTTCCTGAGACCCTTGACAACACTGGATTGCAAACTTTCCACAGTGTCTGTCATTGCTGATGCCCAATGAATATTTGTCTGTAATTTTATTGCTCATCACTGGCAGAAACAGTGAGGAACAGGATTAAAACTGATGCATTAGATTTACTGGCCCCTTCCTGCTTCACTGACATATTAGCAATGGCCTTTCGATCTGCACATCAGACTAGAGACCATTAATAGTAAGATTAAATGAGCTTACCAGTTTGAAGTTTGATCTTTATTTTATGAGGAGTTACGATGAGGGTCTACGTGAAGAACCCCGTTCAGCCGCACGTGCGTCAATCTTCAAAGCAGCAGTGTGAAATCACAGGTAATAGTGACTGAAGTATAATAGTAAGACAAAGAAGACTAGAACTACCAGAGTGACCTTTATGAGGGCTGGGAGTGGAGGGCACGTAATCCCTCATCGTAACTCCTCATAAAATAATGATCAAACTTCAAACTGGTAAGTTCTCGTTTAATCTTACTATTTTACTTTGGAGTCACGTGAGTGACTACGTGAAGATTTCAAAGCTCTGTGATTTCATGCCGCAGATTCAAATCCGGCCTCTCACTGCATTGATTGACTGAATCATAATTTAAATAATCAATAATGCATCACTCAAAACATTGCTTTAACGAATAAACGGTTTATTTAAACAAAACAACAATAGTAACCCCTCTATCCCAGGGGGAAACTATGTAACTGAACTTAAAACAGAATCGGCAAAAATCCCCAGCCTTGTAATCGGCTTATGGTAAAACCTTTGGAAGATCAGTTCACTTAACCATCCTGCGGCCGTGAGGATATGATCTATAGGAACGTCCATCACCCTGGCCGCTGAAGTTGCTGCTGCCCTGGTGGAATGAGATTTTAAATTATCCGTGTCAATCCCAGCGCTTACCAGAACCTGCTTTAGCCACCTTGAGATAGTTCGCACCGACACCTTACTGTGCGTATTTTTGTGGCTTATGAACAATGCTGACTGTTCCCCTCAAGGTTCTGGTAGCCTCAATATAATGGGACAAATATGACACTACACACAGGCGGGAATTCTTGGGGTGTGCAGAAAAGACAATCTTACACCCTGTCACCCCAATTCTACTCTGTTTGAGCAAATCATAAACATAAAAAGTGATGGCATCTGCTGATACATCCATCCTGTCTAGCCGCAGCATTTGTAATGTCTGCACTCGCTGGGCTGAAACCAACGCCATAAGCATGACCACCTTCATGGTGAGCTTGGCTAGAGATAGTACTGTGACTGGAGCCCACTGGCGAAGCAGCATTAGAACTTCACTCACATTCCAGATAACCGAGTACCTGGGTTTGGGAGGATTGGAATTAAAGACTCCCTTCATGAATCTAGAGACTAATGGGTGATTCCCCACTAAATGTAATTCTGACACCATGGGTAAATATGAGGACAGAGCACTTCTGGCTGTGTTAATCACACTATAGCTTAACTTTTGATCGAAATAGAGAGTTGACAAAAACTCTAGCACATCTGGTATGCCTGCATTTTGATATGAAATATTCTGCCTTAAACAGAACACCTCCCACTTTCTTATCAAAGAGATGTACTGCTTTTGGGCACTATCCCTCCAGGCCGCAGTGATAACATCCACAGTGCGCTCGGATAGTCCTCTCCCCGGGTATGGTCTCCTTAGAATCTGCAAATCAACAGATCAATATGATCATGTAACGGATGCTGATCCCCAGTTACTGGATTCACCAGTAGATTTTTGTGTTTGGGAACAATCATGTGAGGCTCAATAGCCATCTCCAAAACATGAGCATACCATGGCTGAGTAGGCCAGTCGGGTACCACCAATACTCCTGAAGCGGAGTCCTGCTTGATTTTTTGCAGGCATCGACTGACGAGGCAGAATGGTGGAAATACATATAAAAACATTCCACCCCAGTGCAGCGAGAACGCATCAACAGCTGCTGCCTCTGGATCTGGTTCCCATGAAACATATTTAGGCAACTGGTGGTTTAGTCTGGATGCAAACAAATCGATATCTGGCATTCCAAACCTAGCAACAACATTTTCAAATATCTCATGGTTCAACATCCACTCTATGTTGTCATTGAATTGTCGTGACCTTGTGTCTGCGACTATGTTGAACCTCCCAGGCAAATGAATTGCTAAAATCCAAATGTTTCTGTCAATACACCAGCTCCAGATCTGATTAGCCAAGCTATCACAAGCTTTTGACTTGACTCCACCCATATGATTCAGATATGCTACTGCTGTAGTGTTGTCAACTTGCACCTGCACATGTACATGACTTTTGGCAAGACAGTAAGCTTTAAGTCCATAGAATGTTCCCAGAAGCTCTAAATAATTGATCCCTCGCAATTGCAGAAGGGATGCCTCATCATTATTCCATCTGCCTCCACAGCTGGAAACCATATCAGTAGCACCCCAACCTTGGCCACTGACATCAGTCTGTAAAACTATAGAAGGTGGATCAACCAATACCTTCCTTGAGCTGGTTGCCACATTCATAATCCACCATTGTATCTCAGAAATGGTTTCTGTTGGCAACTTCATAGACCTATCAAAATGGCCTGCATGTGCTTTCAATGCTTGTTCTTTTGCTCGTTGTAATTGTCGATAATGCAGAGGCCCAAACTGCACAGCTGGAAAAGCAGCCACGAGCTTGCCAATCAACTTGGCCACTTGTCTAATTGAGGGTAGTTGTTCCTCAAGCAGCTTGACACACTCTTCAATTAACTGCTGCCTTTTATCACTCGGCAGAGTCACTAACATGTGATTTGAGTTAATGGTGAAGCCCAAGTCATCAATAACTTTAACTGGTGTTAATTTGGACTTATCTGGGTGGATAATGAACCCCAACTGCTCAAAAGTGAATTTACCAGCTGACACAGATGATTCAGCTGCCTCCCTAGTGTTTCCTACAATAAAAATATCATCCAAATAGGCCATTACCACATGACCCTGAGTTCGGAGTAAGCCAAGAATTGGTTTTAACAATTTGGTAAACAATCTCGGAGCTGAGGTTAAACCATTAGGTAGTGCTTTGAATTGCCACTATTGACCCACCCAGCTAAATTTCAAATATCTCCTATCATCACAATGAACAGACACTGAGTAATAAGCATCCTTGAGATCTATGCTTGCCATATAACTCCCTTTGGAAACCAGCTGTTTAGCAACAGAAAAAGTTTCCATTTTGAAGTGTCTATACTGCACAAAAGGGTTGAGGCTCGTTAGGTCCAGAATGATTCTACACCCCCCATCTTTTTTAGATCTAGGAAAGATACTTGACACAAACTGATGGGATTGACGAACCAACTTCTCAATAACCCCATTTTTGCACAATATCTCAAGTTCTGCCTGTATCTGTATATTCTCTTTGTGTGAAAACACGAGTGTCCGATATGGGACATGCTGAGTGGGTGGACACACAGTAGGGTAGAATTCAATCCGAAACCCCTCTATACTAACCTGCACAAATGAATCTGATGTTATCTCTTGCCATTCTTTGAGAAACAAGTGTAACCTGCCTCCAACTTGAACATCTTCCTCACTTAACTTATTTCCTTGAGGAGCAAAGTCTCTTAAAGCTGGTTCTCATGTTGCGAGTTGAGACAAGAGGTACCCCGAGTGAAAGACTCGTGGTTGTGTACGAGATTGCAAGTGTATGATCAAGAGTTTAACCGAGTTCCCACGGGTATGACAAGTTTGCCGTTTACTTGTCATTTCTGCGATGTTCCAAGTTCGTCTCCCGAGTTACTCTTGAGCCAATCCTGATTCAAGGTTTGTTTTAATAAGCAACAGTGTTATGTTTTAATAAGCAACAGTGTTAAAGAAGACCTCTCCATCCTGTGGCTTTGTTTTAAAGATATAATTCAGAGCGGCCGCATCTATTGATGTGACCAACAAAGGGAAAATGCGCACCATCCAGTGCAAGAGCAGTTATACTTATGATTTGTTTGAAACACACAGGTTTGATATGTTTTAATTGAATTTACTGCCATGTCTACACACTGCGGGGAGACGGGAGATTAAATCTTTGAAGCTGGACGGATGTGCACATCAGATTGTTGTGAGACGGAGCTCAGGGTTCGCCTCCTGAGCTGCTTTGGTGCCCAGGCGTGAGTTGAGGTGGAGAGAGTTTGGGGGAGGGGGGGGCGTCATTAATCTGTCTGGGATGACATGGCTCTTGGGTTAGGCTGGGATCATTCTCTGCGGGATGATCTTAGTGCGGGAGACAAGTGTAGGAGAGGTGTACTGACTGTGTGGGCAGACACTTTGGAAGTGATTGCCCACCAGTCTCAAAAGCCGCTGTGTCTCCCTGTCCCTGGGATAGCAGGGGGTGACCAAACAGCACAATACCCCCCTCCCCCTCCACGCCAACACGAAGGGCAATGATCACAAGGCTTTAGCGTCAGGAACAGCGGGCAGGCGACAATCACCTACCATAACGCGAGAGAGATCATGCACTGTTGTAGGTCTCCTTTGCACGTCGGTGTTTCTGCCTTTCTCCACTCATTGTTGGCCCTGTCTGTCACCACCCCCACCCCCACCCCTCTGCTTCCCGGCCATGTGTGTGACCCCTTACCTCCCCTCTCCAGCTCCCCGCCCATTGCAGCGGCGCGGGGGCTTTGCATTGTCTTCACATCGGCGATGCCAGCAGGTCAGTGCCAGTCACTTCCTTCAGTTTCCCAGGGGGTCGGGACGGGACTGGAGTTGGGAGGGAAAGGTGGGTGGTGGGGGGTGGGGGGGGGGGGGTTGGGTGGGTTAGGTGAGCAGGAGAGTGAGGTTGTTTGCAGTTGCAGAGGGAGGGGGCAAGGGTGGTACAGTTCCCAGTCTCAGCTCCTGTCCAGGGGGGTGGCCGGAGACCAGGACCAACGGGACACCGACCCCCAGGCCCACCAGGTCCACTGCAAGCACGGAGAACCCAGAGGCCAACAGCCAGCAGCAACTCCAGCCCAGCCCCGCTCCAACTCCAGAGGAATCCGCTCCCTGATGGGCCGCTACGGTGACAAGTGGCAGTTCGCCCACAGCCCGAGCTGCGCCCCCTCATCCGCCACCCCAAGAACAAGACGTACCTTGCACACCATCAGCTTCTGCCCCTACGGGGAGCGTGTTCCTCTGGAATTGGAACGGGGCTGGGTAGGAGTTGCTGCTGGCTGTGGGTCTCTGGGATCTCCGTGCTTGCAGTGGGCCTGGTGGGCCTGGGGGTCGGTGTCCCGTTGGTCCTGATGTCTCCGGCCACCCCCCTGGACAGGAGCTGAGGCTGGGAACTGTACCGCCCTTGCCCCCTCCCTCTGCAACTTGGCATCGCCGACGTGAAGACAGTGCAAAGCCCCCGCGCCGGTGCAATGAGCGGGGAGCTGGAGAGGGGAGGGAAGGGGTCACACACATGGCCGGGAAGCAGAGGGGTGTAGGTGGGGGTGGTGACAGATAGGGCCAACAATGTGTGGAGTAAAACAGAAACACCGACGTGCAAAGGAGACCTACAACAGTGCATGATTTCACTCGCGTTATGGCAGGTGATTATCGCTGGGAAACTGAAGGGATCCACAATCTGCTGCTGCCTGCCCGCTGAGTTAAAGAGTTCTCACGGTAGACTCACGATACACTAAGGTAAACACACGGGCCACTACGTTATTACAACAAGTTAAAATGTTTCAATTCTTAACCACAAGAGTAAAATTGACTCGTGGAAAATTTCAAACATGTTTGATATTTTGCAAGAGTCGACAAGTTACACGAGTACCTGCCGTTAGCGCCACAAATCTCTAAGTTGCATCCACGAGTTCCGTACGTTAATCGTACGTTATTACCACGAGTTTTAACTCGGGTTACCTCTTGTGTCAACTCGCAACGTGAGAATCAGCTATTACCTGCACATTTGCTGACTTGGCTTGTCCCCCCCGCCCCTCGTAGGGAAAATCATCTTAGATTTAGTGCCTGTGGCAGGATACCAGGGTCGTGAGTTGGAGAATGAACGACTCGTTCCCTCACCAGTCCTTGTGAACGGCCCCCGTCGATAGGGGAAAAACCTTTTGCCCATTCGGCCACGATGGCACTTTGATCCACAGTTTTCGCCTCTTCGTCCAGACTCGCTTTGTGAGGTTCTCACCGAACAATAAATTAGGCAACTGGACATTATTTGGTTTACAGAGTGCTGCAAATTTCGGGTGTATAGCAGGACGTATGGCACTCTTTCTGAGGCCGTTAATTTCAAACTGTGCACTTCACAAAAGCCCCAGAACATCCTGGTGCACTTCCGTCATGTGCCCCTCGTCCAATGTTCTGGCAAATGCAGTGATCCCTGCTGCTAATAATTTGAGCACCCTCTGGAGCTTCAATTCCTGTGTTCTCACTGCAACTCCCATTTGGCCCCATATCACATGGTTGACCACTGGCACCTTCAGCAACCCACAGTTGACCGGGGTTTCATACTTTCTCGCAGTATGATCCATAGTTAGCTCCTCGAGCTGGTGGGAGAGCATATAATTGATTGTGGTTGCCAGCTCTTCCCCCAATGGCTCCTCTGCTTCTTCGGGAAATGCGAATTTAGCAGCCAGATTAGGCACAAAGACCTCTTCACCCTTAGGGCTATACACAGCCATCACCTCGGCATCAGCATACTCCTGACCCGGCACACACTCCTCCTCCATAAGGGGGCGATTCTGCAGCCCTACTACAGGCGCTGCTGGCACAGGCTCTCCAACAGCCTGGCGAGAACACCACTCTTGCTCCCGGAGTGCGTCCTTCTGGAGTAACCTCTCCAACAGGTGCTCGATTAGTGAGAGCCGTGAGCAAACGGTCTCTCCTGGAGGTGAAACCTCCTGGCCCGACTCTGGGTCTATAGACCTGGCAGACTTGAATGTGGCCTTGCGCCCTACCGGCGCGACAACGCTGCTCTCAGGCAACGAGTTTGCACTCGCAAGCCCCCCTGCTTGCGACAAAGTTGGTGAACTAGGCAGGCATCCACTGACCGTATTCTCCCGGTCCTCCATACTTTTTGCCACGGGTCGCCTCGCCCTCACCTTGCTTGCTTTCTGCATCATTCCTGGTGCACAACCACCGACACAGAAAGCGGCCTCAAGGATAAGTTTGTCCACTTACCTTGAGTTTTAAACTTACCCACTGGAGAAGCTCTGCTGCTCCAACTGGCCGCCTGTACCAATGCGTCTGACGTAATGATGCACATGCGGCTCACGTGACTCCGAAGTAAAATCTACACCAATTAGCATGCAATGGCAGATGGACACCTGAAGCAAGAATAGAGGACATACTAGGCTGAGAGTCATCAGTACCCTCTTCCTGCTTGGCTGAACTGCCGATAAAGGAAAAATCCCATGAAGGTAGATGACAGTAACCAAATACAGTATTCATGTTGTGCGTTTCAATATATTAAAATGCACAGAGGCACATCATTTACTTCGATGTAGCCTATATCCTTCTAAACCTTTTCTATCCATATACATGTCCAAATTTCCTTTAAAAGTTGTAAATGCACCTACTTGTCCAGCTTCATCTGGCATAAACTCTTCAGCATCAGGAAAAGATATCCCTCCTCAATTCCACTTTAAAGCTTTGCCCTATCTCCTTAAATCTTTGCCCTCTAGATTTGGACTTCCAGGACCTGGGGAAACGATTGTGATCATTCACCTTATCTGTGCCTCTCATAATTTTATAAACCTCTATAAGGTCACCCCTGTTTCCTATGTTCCAGAGCAAAACAGCCCCAGGCTATCAAATCTTTATTTACAGCTCATGCGTTCCAGTCCCAGTATTATCCTAGTGATTTTTTTCTGCATCCTATCCAGCTTAATGGCATCCTTCCTCTAAGTGAGAAGAATTGCACACAATACTCTAAGGGTGGTCTCACCACTATATTGTACAGTTGTAAAATGATATCCAAGCTCTTGTACTCGTTCCCTGACTGTTTGAAGACAAACATGCCAAACACCTTCTTCATCAGCCTGTCTAATTGTGTTCCACTTTCAGGGAACTATATACATTTGTCTCTAGATGTCTTTGCTTGTACTCGTATTTGTTTCTCTGTTCTTGCTAGTCTAATTGGTGGTCTAGCGATGAAACAGACACATTGGCCAAATGTTCATTTCGGGACCAACTGTAACACCAAGGTTATAAAGAATTTTGTTCTGATACCTAGAAGAACAATTGAGTTGGTGGCTGGTGAACATAATTTCTGTGAGATCCAAAAATGTTTTTTTTTGCATTTCCAATATTTAGTTGATGGAATTCTCTGCTTATCTAATATAGAATTTTTGTTTATCTGATATAGAATCTGACAATTGAGAGACAATGGAAAGGTGGGGGGTTAGCAAAGGTTTGGAAAAATGAATGATGGACTCATGGAAATGGGGCAGTGTTGAATGAAGTTGCTGTGTGGTTGTAACATGGATGAGAAGTAGATGGGATTCTGCACCAGTGATGCAGTGGCAAAGGAGCAATTGCAGGTAGGTAAAAAAAGTTATCTTTAAGAGATCTTGGCACTGGCACCACAACAATATATGTCCAAGGTAAATATGCTTGAGTTGACATTTTCTCAATAGGAGCATTTTTTAGTTTGGTTTATTTTACAAATGTGAAAGGTGCAGTTTCCCACAGTTATCGTTCTGCAACTTATCACATACATCAAAAAAAGACAACCAAAGAAATAGGCAGACCTGGATCAATAAATCAGGTTTGTTATGACACTTATTTTTATATATATTTTCAGCTAAAACATTGATCAAACATAGAAACATCGAAAATAGGTGCAGGAGTAGGCCATTCGGCCCTTCGATCCAGCACCGCCATTCAGTATTATCATGGCTGATCATCTAAAATCAGTACCTTGTTCCTGCTTTTTCCCCATATCCCTTGATTCCCTTAGCCCTAAGAGCTATACCCAACCCTCTCTTAAAAACATCCATTGAATTGGCCTCCACTGCCTTCTGCAGCAGATAATTCCACAGATTCACAACTCTCTGGGTGAAAAGGTTTTTCCTCATCTCAGTTCTAAATGGCCTCCCCCTTATTCTTAAACTGGGACCCCTGGTTCTGGACTCTCCCAACATTTGGATTTTTGTTCCTGCATCTAGCCTGTCCAATCCCTTAAGAATTCTACAGGATATGTTAAAAGGCCATGCACACAGTCTACTCATAATTCAGCAGCTGCCTCTTAAACTCAAGTGGCTGCAAGAATACTGTGTAAAATGAATTGTTAAGAGCTGGCAACTGATACTGAAAATGGAATTAATTTAGTATTCAGCAAAATCCAGTTGTACCTGTTTTATGAGAGGTGATAAAACAAAAAAAAGGGATTGAAAAGTTTTGAAGCAGTGAGTCTCTGGAAAATGCACATGCCATTTGTTATACAGGCAGTCACGCCCTACTGTACAGTTGGGACTAAACAGAGGTAAATGCCTTTACAAACATTACTTTGTTGACTCAAAAACAAAATTGATCATTTGTAGTCCCACTTTAATATTATTTCATTAAATCTTTTAGGACTAAGAAAATATATTATTGGACACTGTGTTAGGCAGTGGTACTCTGCATGTTGTACTCTGTTTTAAAAATGTGTTTCTCTTTCAAAATGCAATTCCTTTAACTGTGTTAAAAGTGAATTATACAAGCAATGTAGAACAAACACGCAGCTGCTGCCATGTTGTATGTTTCGTGTTACTAAATGAGGACACATTTTCCTTCCTACCATTGAGGATTACAGGGTTGGCAGGGTAGTTCTTTGGTCAGGAAGAGGTTTTGTTGTTTGTGGGGGAGGTGAGATGTAATTTGGGATTGGACTTGGTGATCCTATGGTAGGATCAGTGGCCAGCAAGATAAATGGAGTGGCAGGAATGATCAATACTCTTTTGAAAGCCAGAGTCACATAAATCAGCAAGTTTATGAGGCAAGGGTTACAAGTGGCTGATGAAGAGGGCTGGGGGTGTCCTGGTATTGGGGAAAAATTAGCTGCTGACTATGCAGGATTGCCTGTAAGTAACTATGTTGATAGGAGAATTACCCAAGTTAGATTCCTGGCCCGGTAAACCCCTCTCCTGCCCCACCGCTTCCACCTCATTCATGAAAGAGAACACCCCATTGATACCATGGAAGGCTGCTTCAGTACAATGGTACACGTCAGTAATGCACCATTGAAAATGGAAAGGGGTTCTGAGTTGAATGCCATTGTGTATCCCGGTGCGTATCTGAAATTCCACGTGCTTTAGCATTTCACTTAGAATAGAAATAATGGAAACTGTGCAACATATATGGTCCCCAATTTCCACTGATGTTTTGTTTCACTTTTCAACTTGATCATGTAGCTCAGTGATCCATTGACAACTTTTAATGTGTTACTATATTCCTACCATCAATACGCTTTAAATGAAGAAAGAAAGTCCCTGGAAAATAACTTTTTGGTTTCGTTTCGAGATTCAGACCACCAAGACTGTGCCGACCAGCAATCCCCGTACATTAACATTATCCTACACACTAGGGACAATATTTATCAAAACCAATTGACCTACAATCCTGCATGTCTTTGGAGTGTGGGAGGAAAACGGAGAACCTAGGGTAAGCCTACGTAGTCACAGGGAGAACCTACAAACTCCATACAGACAGCACCTGTACTCAGGATTGAAACCTGGTCTCTGGCGCAGTAAGGCCACAGCTCTACTGCTGCGCCACTGTGCCACCCTTTGACAGAAATCTTTTAAGCCCTCAGAACACAATCAATATTTTAATTATTAATCAATTGGGTATTGCATGTTGGTCAGATCTGATGTGAACAAGTTCAATTTCTCTCAAAAATGTACAAATATTTTCTTAAATTCCAGTGCAAATATAAATGTAAATATTGATTTATTTTATGCATAAGCATGGCTATTTAAGTGGGACTTACTGTGGAATATTTCTGTAGGGAACTACAGTATTAAACAACAGCAAGTTCCCTCCTCCCTCGGAAACCTCACAACCCTGAACATACTGGTCACTCTTTGTCAGAAATTTCCTGACTGCAGTCTGACATTAGATTGCAGTGGCAACGTTGTTCGACTTACACTGGGGAATTTGCCTGCTGAATCTGTGCCAGCTTAGAACAAGTGCAGGAACAGCAACTCAGTTAGTTTGAATTGTGAGAAACATTTGCAAAGATCTTAGCTAAGTGTGAGGTCATTTGTTATTTTAGTTAATTAAATTTACTTACATTTACTGAAGCAATAATGTACACTAGGCTGGGGCAAGCAGTGACACAAGCAGGCTTCCTCACTCATAATGATCATCATAATGTATGTATAAGGCGAGCTTGTGACATGTACACACATGTTCACTTTATTACAGAAATCATCTATGCACTTACCCCTCCTGAGTCATAAAATGCAACATTTTCTCCAGTTTTTTTAACATTATAAAAGATTCAAATAGATTTTTAAAATATTTGCGTTGTTGCATTGATTTTTAATAATGTTTGAATGTTTTTATATGATTCTTAATGCCAAACATAGCGATGCCATTGAGGTTTCGGTCTGCATTTAGAAATATATGGGGAAAATGGTGGAACTGCATTGGGTAAATTCAAACTTACTATTTAACTGTGCCGAGGAAGTAAATCCATCTTATTGTACCAAGTCTCTACATTTTACAGGATATTCCAATAAGATGCCACTATATAATGGAAATTATAGTGTGCAAGTCCAAAATACAAGTTGGGGATAGAGATATTCTGCAGAATAACATGAATCAATTCAAATTGTACCTAAAGGTTCAAAGGTTATTTATTGGTCACATACACTTAGGTGTAGTGAAATGCTTCTTGCCAATGCAGCACATAAAAGAAAGAATACAGACATAACAATAATAAAGAGATTTAAACATAAAAAACATCCCCCCACAATGGTTCCCATTACGAGGGGCGGCACAATGTCCAGTCCCCATCCCATGTCCACCCATAGTCGGGCCTATTTTGGCCTCTGCAGTCGCCGCTACGGGGCCCGATGTTCCAGGCCGTTCTCGCCGGGTGATGGTGCTCCGGCATCGGGAGAATCCTCTCAGCGGCTTGGGACACCTGGAACGGCCGCTTCCTTACTGGAGACCGTGGCTTCCAAAGCTAACGAGGCCGCGCTGGATGGAGCTCCACCACTGGCGATCTCGGCGAGAGATCCCAGGCTCCCAATGTTAAAGTTCAGTGCCGCCGCCCAGCAGCTGGCCGCTCAACAAACCCGCAGCTCCGCGATGTTTTTCTCGGCGGTCTCAGCTCACCAGAGTTCCAGCGCGGTGACCCGGGCAAGGCATCGCCTGCTCCTGAATTTGCTGCAAAAATACAATTCCAAAAAGCAAAATAAATAAATCATATCTATTTCTTCAAAAACGATGCTCACAAGTTCTGTTGTTCCCAGAAAATGGTAACTGTTTCTATATCATTTATAAAGATAGGTTTTGTAGGGATTTTTTTAGAATGTACAACATTTACTCAAAATACAAGGATATATAAGATTTATTACTACTGTAGAAATCACTTGGACTCCTGGAAAATGTTGACTAACTTTTAACTCCCTAATCTTGGCATGACTCCTTTTAACTATATTAGAAAAAGTCAACTACAAGTATCTCCAGTGACATCAAACCACTCTTTGTCTTCACGATGGAGAAGAAATAATCTGTTTTAAAGTTAAACAGAGTCTGAAGAAGGGTCTCGACCCGAAACGTCACCCATTCCTTCTCTCCAGAGATGTTGCCTGTCCCGCTGAGTTACTCCAGCATTTTGTGTCTACCTGCGATTTTAACCAGCATCTGCAGTTCTTTCCTACACTGTTTTGAAGATAGTTCTTTGTACAGCTGTTGGTTCTTGAACAAGTCGTGACACAAATTAATAATGTGATTATTGCTGCTATGCTCTATAATAGACTGTATAAATGTCCTGGTTCAATAAGTATATTACTGGCAGTTAATGATTTGTTATTTGGGTACCCTCCAATTTAATAGTTTAATACCATTGTATGTTACTATTTGTGGTAATGATCACCTTAGCATATATTTGAGTAGTACTACTTAGATGAGTCAAAAGGATTTTTTTGGATGAAAGTATTCCACATGCCTGAATTGTGCTCATATTACATTGTTAGTTTATTCTTTGTGGAAATGTCAACATTATCGCCATTATGAAAATACTTGAGTTGTATTTCCCTGACTAATTAGCCACTTTGATCAATCCAAAAACAAAGTTTGTATCACACTTCCTGTAAAACCACAGAGTAAACAGCTGGTGCCATGAACTCAGTCTGGCCAGAGACCCATGGTTCTCCAGGAAACCACCCTGCCAGTTAAAGAGTAGATTTCCTGCAATTATGCTGTGATTTACTAGGTTGCCCGATCAAGCTTGTGAGGGTTTCGCCCAATTATTCCTTTGGTACTGTATGACATTCACTTAGTTAATTAAATTGTTAGAAATTACAAAAAGTACAAATCATGGAACTTCATGAATATGTTAAATTCTGGCATTTCTGCTAAGTATTCAGCTCCGTACTTTGGCGCAGTGTGTCCACGAGTTACGGAGGTCCAAGGCGAATCCCAGGAACTTTCCAGTGTTAGCCAAATAGACCCAAGATGATTGTGAACCACTACAATTGCCTTCAGTTTACAAAGCTCTGTGTGGGCCCTATTCCCTTTTCCTGTTTGTTATATAGTGGCCCCCTGCTGGAACCAATTATAAATACCAATCAAGTTGTCTGTGTTCATCTCTTCATCATAGAGAGTGAAAGGCAAGAGATCAACTAGAAAATCAAGACATGTTAATGAAGGAATGAGTTGAGGCAAGTGCAGAAGTTGCAAAGATGGAAATGGGTGTGGTCTCAGTGCAGACAGATTATGTGGTTTATCTTGAGAATAAATGCAGTTAGAAAGGATGAAACCATGAAGAGATTTAAATATGATGGTAAACAGCTTAAATGGACATTTTGTGCCGAACAACAAATTCATCAATGGTTATAAGGGTAAATAGAAAGTAGGGATACATTCAGATGCATGCAATATTTGATCATCTGGATTTTAGGGTGTGGACAATTGGTGGTTGCTTGGGAAAATGTCAGATTATTTATATCCAGACATGGTAAAGTTACAGGTAATAATTTCAACAGTGGATAGACTAAAATGCAAAGCACTTCAAATGAATGTCAATAAAAATACAATCAGATATTTAATATATAAGGGACCGACTTCTCAAAACTTCATGCATGTAACAGGGAACATGGCTACCACTGGGCATGTTCAATGTGCAGTCCAAGCCCTTGTCACCTGAGGCTCTTGAGTGTAATGGCCAGTGTAGGCAAACCTCACCTGATGTTTGATGCCAGCTTTGCTCGAGGTAAAAAGGAACACAGCTTATTTGGTTCATTACTAGGGGACGTGAGTTATTTCCTGTTCTGTGTTCTCTCCTCAATCCTGTTTGGCAGCCAGTATTTTTGAGTGGCCCAACTATCTTTTCAGCCAAAATATAGCCAATGTTCTTTGTGATCCCTAATCTCTCTTCCATCCCAACCTCCCACCCCTAAACTCCAAAGCCCCTTTCATCAAGACTTAAGAAAGTCAAGAGTCTTTTATTGTCATATATCCTGAAATGGAACAATTACATTTATAATTACAGCAGTGCAACATGGTCATTAGCCTGAAACATTAGTTCTTGCTTCTCTCTCTAAAGAGCCTGCTAGACTGGCTGAATATTTCCAGCCCCCATTATTTTTATTTCAGACTTACATGACCGGGACTGTTCTGCTTTTGGATATGGATAGCAGAAGGCAAGATGGTGATGGTGGATGACGGAGAGGAACGATGCCGGTGAATGAGCTGGATGGTCTCCTCCCGCACCTTGGAGACACTCTGGGGTGGGATTGGTGGCTGTGGGAGGATCCCTTTGGCATGAAGGCGAGGAATGCTGTGTTCGTAGGTCAATGTGCCTGGGGCTTAATTGGATCGGACCCCTACTGGAGACCCCACAGAAATCGGGTGTGCAGATCAGACATGACCTTCAGCAGCAGGGAGCAGCGGAGCAATGGTGGAGGACATCGTCAACATAGCCTGGCCAGGCCAACCCCTGTAACACTGAACCAATGACACCGCCAGGAGTCGGACATTTATTGCCACGTTAAGACCACTTTTTTCTCATTTTTAACTTGAAAGGTACAAGGTGGTACCAGAAATATGGTGATTCGTGTGCACTGAGTCAGTGCAATTATTATGCTTACACTCCTGTACTTAAAGTATGGTTGTGCCAATGTATAGTAAGACTTTTACTGAACTGCATGCAAAAAATAAATGTCACTGTTCCTATTGCCTACTTCAGAGCAGTTGAGTACAGCTTGAGGTGAAGAATTAACTGGAGGAGAAAGCTGATAAACTGAGTAAATGTTTGTAACATTAAAGATACGTAATACATAATTAGTTAATTGCATAATTCTGTATATAAAAAGTTATATGACGATGTAATTTAAACAATGCAGATAGTAGATTGGTTGAGTATGTTACCTGTTAAAGGGTAGGTGTAAAAGTGTGAACGTACCTTGACGAATTGAATGTACAACCTCGTGTGACCTTGACATATAATGATATCGGACTCAGTTGTACGGTTTAAGGATGGCTGCTTTCAACAAAAAGCATTCTATTCTTAGCCATGTCTAGTCTAAGTGATGCCACTTAGAGCAAACATTAAAGAAAACCCAGTTGAATTACACCAGGGAAGTGTAGAATTACAAGTGGGTTGTATAATGTATGTTGGCTCTTTTGTGATTCTGTTCATGGGAGGCGTGACAATTATAGAGGCACTAACAGCTTTCATTGAAAGCAGTCAATACTTAAGCAACAACAGTGGCTGGTACAACAATGAATCATTAGTACACACGATGCTTTTAATTTATTAATCTCTGGCATGTGTATGTTGCTGGCAACGACTATGAGGATTGTACATTGCTAATTGCATCTGAACTGGCATGGCAGTTAAGAATCAACCACATGGTTCTGGAGTCACATATAAGTCCGACTTGACAAGGAGAGCAGATCTCCTTCCTTGACTGGACAGTTATTTAATACAAATGGTAGTTTCATGGTTAACATTGCTGGGGTTGGAATTTAAAAAAAATTAGATCTATTTAATTATTAACGTTAAATTTGCTAGCTGCCATGGAGGGATTTGAACGTATCTCTGGATCAATAGTCCAGAAAAGTAAACTCTTATTTATTTATTTAACACTACTTCCCCTTAAAAGAGAACAACCTATGCAAACCATCAATTATCAAAAAACTACTCAAACAATTAACTATCTATATGTGAAATTATAGCACTGACTAATTATACTGAGCATATATTTACTCATTTGCATAGATCACTCAACTATATATTTTTCATTAGAAGCTAAACTTAATGTATCTGAGGTATGCATATCAGGCAATGATAATTCTCAGAAATCACCTCTCCAAATAGGCTTCACACTAACTAATCACTCAACCCATATGGTAATTCTTACATTATCAATAGCAGAACCATACAACATTATGCTATATATTATCTATCTATCTATCTATCTATCTATCTATCTATCTATCTATCTATCTATCTATCTATCTATCTATCTATCTATCTATCTATCTATCTATCTATCTATCTATCTATCTATCTATCTATCTATCTATCTATCTATCTATCTATCTATCTATCTATCTATCTATCTACTTTGTTCTTGTGTCTGTGTGGGCCAGCGTTGTGTCAGCTTTCTGTCAATCTCTTTAATTCCTATCTTCTTCCAAACGCTAGGTTACAACCTTCCCATTTTCACACATGCTACTGACATTTTTCCCGTGGACGCGATAAATATCTTCCCGTCACATTTCAACCTATATTTCCTAAGTTACTAATTTTTTTAAAACAGTTAAAAAAAGTTAAAGTTCTTCAAGCTCACCCATTTTGAAGAAAGAAATTTGGACTGACATCACAATCCTCTCACACACTCCGGGCGTGAGGAGCACTTCAGCACTCCAACCCGCTTGGCCCCGCTGTGATCCCTCCCTTCCCCCCACTCTACCCCCTCCCCTGACTATAACCCTCTCCCTCTCTGCCCCTCTTCCTCTCTACCCTCCTCCCGCTCCCTCTACCCTCCCAATACCCCCCTTACCTCCATCTCCCCTTCCCTCTCTACCCCCCTACGAGGGGAACTCCAGAATTCCACCCCACTCGGCCCTGCATGGCTCCGCTCGGCCCTGCTGGGACCCGTTCGGCCCCCGCATGTTCGGCTCTGCTCGGCCCCGCTCGGCTGGGACCGGCTAAGCCCAGCTCCATCGGCTCCACTCGAAGAGGTGCGGGAGCGATTGGGGCAGTGGAGGAGAGGAAGAAATTCCTGGGGAGTTGAGGAGGGAGTATGGGGGGGGGGGTTGATGAAGAGGAGGGGGTAGGAAGAGTTATTCAAGCGTCTACACTCCCTCTCACGCCCCCTCCCACTCTACCCTCCCTCCCCCTCTCTACCCCTCCCTCTCTACCCTCCCTCCCCCTCTCTACCCCTCCCTCTCTACCCTCCCTCCCCCCTCTCTACCATCCTCCCTCTCTACCCTCCCTCCCCCCCTCTCTACCCCTGACCCCTCCCTCTACCCTTCCTCTCTACCCCCCTCACCCCCTCCCTCACTTCCCCCTCCCTCTCTATGCCCTCCCTCTCTACCCCCCTCCCTCTCTAGCTGCGCCTGCGCAGTTGAGGGCTATGTGTGAGTGGATAGGGCGGGGGAAGGGGGAAAAGGAGCAAATAAAAGTGTTACTTGAAATGAAAGAAATCAACGTTCAAATCCTGGATTGTAAGCTGCCCAAGAGAAATAAAAGGTGCTGTTCCTCCAATTGGCGTTTGGCCTCATACTGACTGTGGAGTAGGACCAGGCCAAAAAGGTCAGTTTTGGAATGGGAAGGGAAGTTAATTCATTGACCTGCTCCATTATAATACATTTGACATTACATTTGTAAAGGTCCCAGAACCTGACTGCTGTTAGACAAAGCTCCCAGGTTTAATATATTTAGATGAAGTCTGCAGACTTCAATTTGGATTTATGTCATGATTATGAAACAAACAATGGAAAATCAGTTTGAAGAGAACCATAGACCAGGTTCCAGAATGTGAATGGAAGCAAGCAGATGGGGAACTGATCTCTTATACTGCAAACCTTGCAGCACCATCCACCTTTGATGCCAAGGATTCCAAGTGCCCCATGGTCACTGTGTGCCAAAACCACTAAATTAAAACAACATTTCAAAATTGGATATTTTCCAAATTGAAATTGTCAGATTTACTCCACAGGTCAATGTTCCTGATCGGTAAACTATGTGCTTGATAGTGCAGGGAACCAGAGAGAGGTATTCAAATCCCTCTAAGGCATCTGTGGGACCTAAATGTAAGTAACTAAATAAATTTGAAGAAGGGTCTTGCTCCAAAATTTCACTTATCCACGTCTTCCAGAGATGCGGTCTGACCCACTGAGTTGCAACACGTTGTGTCTTTTTAGGTAAACCAGCATCTGCAGTTCCTTCTGTTTCTCTCTCTCAATTAAATATTAATTGATATTAATTATAATATTAATATAATACCAAGGGGGGGATTAGTGAGTGTGTGTGTGGGGGGGTGGGGGTGGTTTGTGTGTGTGACGCCGCAGGCCATCCTCTCCCCCGCAACCGCTCAACCAACGGATCCCACTTGGTCTAGTCAACTATAAAACTGAATACATATTAACTGCTACACCAGTTACAATTTTACTTCGGAGTCACTTGAGTGACTACGTGAAGAACCCATCCAGCACGCATACGCGCATTGCGTTCACGCAGATGCAACAGCGACGAACGGGACTACAGGCGCTCCCGCTACAAGCCTGAAGGAACGGACCGCTAGGTAAGTACTTACCTACAGGTTAAACTCACGACTTTGCTTTTCTTTGTTGCTCCAGGGGAACTGGAGACAGCAAAGCAGAACAGAGGGAAGCGGCCCCCGTTCGACTCCAGGGAAGGAACGTTCCGTCAGTGGAGGGGGGAGAGGCGGCACCGGGACCGCACACGCTGCGATCCACAGTCAGGGTACTGCGCCGATGCCCAGTCCGCTAACAGCTGTCTGACCAACAGCAGCGGACTGGAGGGAAATTCAAAAACCGGCCGGTAATCCCTGCATACTCCCGACAAGGAGACTCGCCACCCGAGAACCGCAAAATGCCGCCCGAAAACGGCAGGCAGCCTCTAGCAGCAAAGCCAGCAACCAAACCTCGGGCTGGAGACAGACACGGAAGATAGACTCGGCACATCAAACGAGAACAAGTAAGTGTCTGTTCTCCAAGCCAGAGGAAGGTCATGGAGCCAAAAACTCCAGCGAGGCTTGCCTCAGGAGCAGGGGCAAGTCCGCCAAGGGAGCATAACACTCCCACTCCAGTGCCTACAGCACTGGCCATCTCCCTTGTCGAGGGATCGATGGCAACCAGGGCTGGGCTGGTCAAGAAGAGGGGTCACTGGCTGAACAACATCGGGAGTATGCTTGAGGTACAGGATCAGGAAGAACTGCTGGGTGTGGCCGCTATGTGGCTCCACCACTAGCGAGATGGCTTTTCAGTCTCAACTGACGGCCAACTTACTACCTGTTCTTTTCAAAAAACCTCTCCAAGACAGGTAGTCATGAGGCGTTGGATTTCATCACGCCTCCCCTAAATTGCATTTACTCAAAGTGCCCACCGTTATTGGGGGGTACATTGAGCATAGCTTTTTAAAACCCAAATATCTTAAATCGCATTTGATACCCCTGACGTCGGCTGTCATTTCGCATGCTCATTCCAGAGGGGCAGGGTAGTATGGCAAAACACCTGACCCCACTGTTCACAGATGCTCCGCAACTTCTCAGGAAGTTATAAAACCTGCCCTCAACCTAAAAAATTCACAGGACTGTGAGAACGCCGACCTCACAACCACAGATCCTGCTAAGATCGGTCTGAAGAAGGGTTTCGGCCCGAAACGTCGCCTATTTCCTTCGCTCCATAGATGCTGCTGCACCCGCTGAGTTTCCCCAGCAATTTTGTGTACCTTCGATATTCCAGCATCTGCAGTTCCCTTTTGAACACAGATCCTGCTATCTGGCTAAGTTATCAAACCAAGCCTAAGAAACTGGACGAAGTATCCAAAATATTTGGCATCAAGAGGGCAGGGCCTGGAATGAGCACCACACAAAACCAGACAGCAGTACCTCTACGCGTCCACCAGTAGGCGTCTACTTAATAGCACTCGTGAAAGCTTGGGGCCCGCATGCCAACCCCCAGTAAGCCCTTTCAGGCCAGGGTCCAGAGCGGGCCCCATGGAAAATGCGCCACCCCCCAACAACACCATCCCTACAGACAAGGAACCAGAAACCGAAGAAATTAACACACCACTAAACAACACTGAAGCCAGATAAGTATGGTTTCTACCATCACATAAAATGTGAAGGGTTTGTACTAACAGAGGGGTGGGAAATCACACCTGGGTTGGGACATGAAGAACTATCACACTTGGTAGTCATATACCAAAAGTATTCAAGGATAAAAATTGAATTAAGAACCCATCCCTTCTCGGCCTTTTGGCTAAGATCAAGTATAATATCTGTTTTTTCAGTTTAATATCTGATACGTCCCTTATCTAAGGACCATATACTACCAGTTCAGCATGCACCCCAAGGGGTCTACCCTCCCACTAAAAAGAACATGAGGGACTAGCAAACTGGAAAAGAATACTAGGGGTCATAAAGAAGCCTATATGAACCTTTGGTACCAACAAACCAAAATGGTGAATGTCGCACCATCATTGATATACAAGGGGTCATAAAAACCTAATATGAACCTTTGGCACCAAAAAAACCAAAGATGGTGAATGTCGCACCGTCATTGACTTTACCACTTGAGTATTCACCAGGTTACACTCTTATGGAATATTGTACTACTAACCATGGATTTCCTAGGATACTTTATGGTAGACATCAGCTTAAAAGATGCATACTATTCAGTACCCATTCATAAAATTTCGGAGATACCTATCTACCTGGATGGGGTAACTATGGCAGTATAAATTATCAACTATGGCTAATATAAGCCAAACTGTTCCCAGATATCCAAACCAACCCTGACACTATTAAGGAACAAATCACCATGACGTGTCTCTATGATATTAACGACGACATATCCATGGGAATAGCTAATCAACAGCTTTAGCTACCATACTTATTTAGCCGAGCCTGTCATACTATCCAGATAGATCTACGTTGACACCATCCACAACTATTGACTATCTGGTATTCAATTAACTCTACCCACTCATCTATAACATTGCCATAGGAGAGTCAGCATATGACACAACCTGTAACAATTAATGGTATCAATCAACCAAACACACAACAGTGGCTAGAGTATTTGGGAGTTAGTAGCAGCCTTTCCAGCTACATAACTTGAATCTTTCCATTAATACTAAGGTGCTAATGTTTTAAACTAAAAGCCCACACCCAGAACATGGTGGCAAATGGACTAATCTGGAGTCGTCATCACTATAGACACTGGGCGTAAAACCTAGTTGGAAATATTGAGTACGTTCTATTGGTAAAGCATATTATTCTGTAGTGCACCATTTTGCATGTTCGTTTATAAATTAACAACATCACAGTGGTGGCATACACCAACCACTTGGGCAGAATAAATCGATATCATGTGACAATTTATTTAACAATTGGTAACCGTAGGTCGTCAAACATATTCGACCATCAGCAAACTTACCTACCAGGTGAGCTAAATACTGTAAACAGACATATTAAACCAAAGTATTTGCTGAAATTACAAAGCAATATGGAACACCAGATATCGATTTCCCTGTATTTCAATTGAATCACCACGTACCGATGTATATCGCATGAAACCAAACTTGAGGCAGTGGCAATGAATTCATTCCCGCTGAACTGGGGGGGGGGATCTAACCTATGTTCTCCCCCTTTTTTCCTACCTCATCAGTCAGGCACTACGGCCTCATCAGTCGGGTACTACGCACATGCCACGATAAATTAAACTACTGGGTTGCAGAATTGGGAAGACCACTGCTGGGCCTGGATTGTCAAAATAACGCTATCGATACAATGACAGCATCCCATCGCATATCCATTAGGGAACTTACTTGGCGAACATCAAGAAGTGTGAAGATACTATTCAAATACAGGTACTACATATTCAACTACAACAAAACCTGTACTGGAGTTCCTGGTAGTGAAGGACCACAATGAAGGACTCAGCTACTGCGCCATCAACACAGCCAGAAATGCTCTGTCAGCCTACTTAACTCGGGCACCAGGACTACAGGCCATAAGGGTACCTCCCGCTGGTGATCAAATTCAGGAGAGGCAAATCCCCCAGACCTCGGTACACCCAAATCTGGGATGTCAGTGTGGACCTGACGTGCCTTATGGGATGGTCACCAGCCAGGTTCCTCACCCTGGAACAGCCCACCCTGAAGACGGTCATGCTGATGGCCTTGTCTCAGCACAAAGAGTCCAGTTTCCTCCATCTACTACAATTGGACAATATGGTCTACTAGACCATGTTACATTTACCATTAGGGGCTGGTCAAACAGAGCAGACCAGGAACATCAGATCTAATCATGGAATTCCGGGCTTACCCACCTGAACCACGGTTATGTGTCATGACCCACTTATTGAACTACATCGACACAATAAGTAATCCTCGAGGGAGAGAAAAAGCCTTATGGGTCAGCCACAAGAAACCTTATGGTCGGCTGACGAGCCAAACTATCTCAAGTGGCTCAAGCAGGTACTGGGAGTTGCTGGAGTACATACTAACGTGTATAAATCTTACTTCACCAGGGCAGCATCCACATCAGTGACTAAGAGGATGGACGTGCCTATGGACCACATCCTGGCTACAGCGGGGTGGTCTAGGGAGTATACGTTCCAAACTTTTATAACAAGCCGCTGTCAGAACCTGTATCATTTGCAGAAAAAGTATTAGAATCTGCAAATATATAATTTAAGCCCGGGGGAGCATTTTGGTCTTGTTATTGTTAATAACACCATTATTGTTTTACAAACAGATTCATGGTTGATTACGTTAACATACTTCCTCCCTCGAATGACTTCGGCAGCGAGTGAAGTATGAACTGTTACACGGTTTGAAATCACAGAGCTTTAAAATCTTCACGTAGTCACTCACGTGACTCCGAAGTAAAATAGTAAGATTAAACGAGAACTTACCAGTTTGAAGTTTGATCTGTATTTTATGAGGAGTTACGATGAGGGATTACGTGCCCTCCGCTCCCACCCTCAATAATAGAGATCAAACTGGTATCTAAGCTCTCCTTTTCTTTACTATATTTATTTCAATTACTGTGTCTTTCTGTAATTCCACACTTTGATGCTTTGAAGTATGTCGCGTGCTGGACGGGTTCTTCACATAATCCCTCATCGTAACTCCTCATAAAATACAGATCAAACTTCAAACTGTTAAGTTCTCGTTTAATCTTACTATTATTTATTATTAATTCTATATTGGAGGAGAATGATCCAACAACATCCCTACACTTAATGATAAAGGCACACTGGAACATTACCACTTGCAGGTTTCCCTGCAGGTGTCATACAATTCTGACCGATAATTTGTCAGTCCTTGGTCGTGATTTGGTCTAAGTCCTAGAACTCACTGTGCAACAGCACTGCGGGTAGGAAGGAACTGCAGATACTGGTTGAAACCGAACATGGACACAAAAAGCTGGAGTAACTCAGTGGGACAGGCAGCATCACTGGAGAGCAGGAATGGGTGAACTTTCGGGTCAAGACCCTTCTTCAGACTGGTTAGGGATAAGGAAAACAAGAGATATAGATGATGATGTGGAGAGATAAATAACAATTAAAAAAAGATATGCAAAAAAGTAACAAAATACAGGAAACAGGCCATTGTTAGCTGTTTGTAGGGTGAAAACGTGAAGTTAGTGTGACTTGGGTAGGGGAGGGATAGGGAATGCCAGGGCTACCTGAAGTGAGACACAGAGGAGGAGCAGCGAGAAAGGATGTTGCAGAACTCTCGTCGGAGAGAGAACTTCTTCAAAGTAGACATACCTTGAGGAGATTTTGCAGAGGAGCAAATAAAATGTTTAGGAAGGAACTGCAGATGCTGGTTTAAACCGTGGGTTTCTTTGGCACTGTGGGTGTTCCTTCACCAGAAGGATTACATCAAGAAAGCAACTCACTACCATTTTCTCAAGGGCAAGTCGGAATGGTTCTGGCCTTGCAAGTAATGCACAGAATCTGAAAAAAATGATGTCCAAATAATTCTAAACATCATAAACACAACCACACAAAGACATACAGTGCTGGAGTAACTCAACAGGTCAGATAGCATCTCTGGAGAGCATGGATAGGTGAGAATTCGAGTTGGGACCCTTCAAAACATTGCCTGTCCAGAGATGCTATCTGACTCGCTGAGTTATTCCAGAACTTTTTTTTTTAACCAGCATCTGCAGTTCCTCAAATCTACAAACACAATCATATCCTTTTACACATTTATCCTTCCTAAGTTAATCTCTGCTCTCACTCGGATGGGCATCTCAATTCCAACCTGACTTCTCACTTCTTCCAAAATCTGACCTTCAAGACCAGTCCTTCAACCTGAAACTTTAGCATTGTTTATGTTTCTATAAATTCTGCCTGACCTGTTGAGTGTTTCCAGTGTTTTCAGTTTTTAAATTTCAGATAATGGACATTTTCATCTTCTTGGCTCTCCCTGATGAAGTAGTTAACTCTCCTCATTGGATTGCTTTTAATGATCAAAATACAACCATAAGTCCATTCCCATTTCTGCTGTCACACTCTGGCAACATAGTATTGAAATGGATTAAGTAAATCTAGGCCTAGTCCACTGAATCCATTTCAAAACAATTTCCCTAAATAGAAAAGCAGAATAGACACCAGATGGATTAATGAGGATAGTTGTGGAGGGAGAATGTGGTTTGTTCATAAAAGGTTTGAAATATGGACAGTGGTGAGTGAGAGCACAGGCAAAGGAAGATAGAACATGTGAAATGTAAGACTGCAGAACCTGTACTGCCAGTGATGGAGAGAGGAAAACTGAGCCAAAATCATGTGGCCTTTTCTAACAAAGACAGGTAAAACAGGTTATCTGCAATTGTGGAATTTAGTATTGAATCTGAAAGATTTGAATGGGCCCAGGTGTAAAATGAGGTGCTGTTCCCCAGTCTTGAACTGGGCATTATTATAACAACAGCGAAGACCATAGACAGATAGGACAGAGTGGGAATGGGATAGTGAATTGGAATGCCAAATAATAGGATATTCAGGGTCGATCCTGATTGAATGTGTGTACTCTGCAAAGCAAACACCAAACCTGCATTTGGTTTCTCCAATGTGGAGGAGATCACATCCAGAGAACACTGCAGGTACTAACTCTGTTGGTTTGTTTCATGTGTGCACATTACAAGTGTGTCCTGGGAGAAGATGGTTCACATTGGGCGAGGCCATCTCCACACTACTGGATAATATTCTGGACACTTTCATCAAGTGCGTCATTCAATTATGCCTGAATTTGTTTGCCTGTACTTGGAGCAATTCAACACCTGAACCCTTTAACCAATATTTTAAAAACTGCTGCATATATATCAGCTATTTCCTCTGATCAATAGTGTTGTGTGCTAAACTTGTAACTCTCAAAATTCTCTGAATGCATTGGGTTAAAAAGTTCCTTCAGGGCTTTTACAAGTTTCTTGTAAAATATTTCACCTGCGATTCATGTTGCCAGTGACTCACCGACATCTCATATGTCTTGGATGTCTCTAGTCATGCCACCAGCAACAATATCACCTCTTATGTTCATGTAAGGCTATAGTGCTCTGCTCTGTAACCTCAGTTATACCACTGGGTCTCAGGAAACCTCCAACTTGTTTCATGTGCCGAGAAAAAAGCTGGGACTTCTCATATTTCTGAAGCTTGCTAAACACTGAACACCTCCAAGACCAAGGAGTTGATTATCGACTTCAGGAGGTCACATAATGGAGAATACGCCCCAATCTCCATCTACGGGGACAGTGTGGAGAGAGTGTCCAGCTTTAAGTTTCTGGGCACTCACATCTCAGAGGACCTCACATGGTCCACCAACACCGCTGCGCTGGTCAAGAAGGCACAGCAACGACTGTTCTTTATGAGAACATTAAAAAAGATTGGTCTGCCCCAACAGCTGCTGACAACCTTCTACCGCTGCACCACAGAGAGCATACTAATGTATGGCATCTCTGTGTGGTATCTCAGCTGCGCGGAGGCGGAGAGGAGAGCTCTTCAGCGCGTCGTCCACAGAGTGCAGAAGTTTATTGGGACACAGCTACCAGCCTTGGAGGGCTTCTACCACACACGGTGCCTCAGGAAGGCCATCAGCATCCATAAAGACTCCTCACACCCTTGTAATGGACTGTTCGAACTACTTCCCTACGGCAGACGTTACATGGCCTTCTACACCCGCACCTTCAGACTCAGAAACAGCTTTATTCCCAGAGCTATAGCGACTCTGAACCTGCTGAGTGCCCCCCACCCCCATGGACTGTCTCCCTCGGATGGTCACGTCACACAGACACATCTGCACTTTAGTCTGTTTTGACTGTTCTACTGTTTTAATGTTCTTTTTACAAACCATGTTCTCGGGGTATCTGTATCTAAATCTAAATGTTATTAGTTATTTAAGTTCTGACATCGGATGGAAGCTGCATACCAAATCTCACTTATGTGCAATGACAATAAAATATATGATTATTATTATTATTATTATTAATATCCCCCATGTCCAATGCCTGCCGTCATCACAAGACCACCTAGATATCCCCATTACCTACTGAAGAAGACTCTCGACCCGAAACATCACATATTCCTTTTCTCCAGAATTGCTGCCTGACCCGTTAACTTACTCCAGCCTTTTGTGGCTATGTTCGGGTTAAACTAGCATCTGCAGTTCCTTCCTACCCACTGTCTATCTCTACCATATTGTGCTCTGATTTCTTCCCACATCCCAGACAAATAGGTTGATGAATCAGCTACCATTAATGACTCTAATATAGGTGCAAAACAATCAAAGGGGAGTTGAGGTAGAAAATAATTGCAGGTTTACAGGAAAATAATATGATGGAGAATAATGTCCCTGTCCCACTTAGGAAACCCGAACGGAAACCTCTGGAGACTTTGCGCCCCACCCAAGGTTTCCTTGCGGTTCCCAGAGGTTCCCGGAGATTTTTGTCAGTCTCCCTAATGGTCAAAAGTGGTTTCCCCTTCTTCTATGTTCCGGCTATTATTTCAAAAAATTCAAAACCGTCCGCGACTAAAAATAGCTTGCCGTTTTAAAAATCGGTCATTTTTTAGTCGAAGCCAGTTGCGATGCCTGTTGAATGTGGTTGCCGGAGGTTGCAGGAAGTGGAATGTCCTACCTTCCACTACCTGCAACCTCCGGTAACCACCTGCAACCTCCGGCAACCACCTTCAACCTCCGGCAACCACCTTCAACTAGCATCGCAACCGGCTTCGACTAAAAAAATTACCGATTTTTAAAACGGCAACCTATTTTTAGTCGCGGCCGGGTTTTGAATTTTTTGAAATAATCGCCGGAACATAGAAGAAGCGGAAACCACTTTCAACCATTTTGGGAGACTGACAAAAACCTCAGGGAACCGCACGGGAACCTTGGGTGGGGCGCAAAGTCTCCAGAGGTTTCCGTTCAGGTTTCCTAGGTGGGACAGGGGCATTAGACTAATGGGATTACTCTGGTGGAGCTAGCATAGACCCACTAGACTGAATACCCCCTTCTGTGTCATAACAAGTAAAGTAAGTTAATTGCCTAAACCAATAATATATCAATGTATCACAAGTGCTACCATGTTACATATATAATTTTTAACAGTGGCTTACCAACTTCATATTTTTATTTTCTTCTCATCCAGCGATTAGAGTAAAAATGAGTTGCATTTGCCTTCAGCCTACACTTTGCTAATTTTCAAGCTATAGTCTATAGATTACCCTATAATTATTTTTTTATTACTTTCAATCATAACAATTATGTACATTATTGTTAAAGTGCTCACTTAGGGAATGTAATTTATTAGTTAAGGAATGGAAAATTATGTTCAATCACATGACTGAAATAAATACCACACTGGAGTACGGTCGGTATTCTTCCATACATTTTGCTGTTAACAAATAGAAATTCTCATTGTTGGTTGAAAAAAGGTAATTTGATGTATGAAGGTGATAATGATTTATTTAGCTACCAGTTGTGATGCAAATACAAACTCATTGAATTCCAATGTTTCTGGCTGAATGTCAAATGACTAGGGGTGCTTTGAGCAAACTTCTTCACTGTACAATAAATCTTTATTGGGCTGTGGCCGACTCAGTCTCACAAGTTTCACAAGTTATTTGGGATGTCATAAAAAGAAACCTCTGAATCTGGAGCTTCTTATGTTTCCCAAGAGTCCATGGCAGAGAGTTAATCCTCGAACAGTGAAGTTACACTCAGACATAACTATGAAGCTTTTGGGTTAAGTGCACTTACAGTGTTTGAAAGGCCCGAATCATCTAAGGTCTTGCAGATTAAATTTCCTATTGTTGCTTACTTTGTTAAAATGAAGCACTTGATAGTGTATTGCAGATTCCCTAAGGAAAACCTCACACCAGAATCAGAAATGTGGGGGGAAAAGCCTTTTGTACTTGTTTTATTCTTTTTTCTTATTTCAACTTATGTAAATTCTATGTTTCAGATATTCCATCCCACAAGCTACAAACAGAAACTCTTTGAAACATTCGATAATAAAGCATTTTATTCCAATTCTCTGCATGGAGAGCATACTTGTGGAGGGCTTTAATTGGAGACAGAGCTATGGAGATGACGTGTTAATGTGCCCAGAAACAACTGAGAATGCTGGAAATTCACATTATAGCAGCAAACATCAAGCACAAGCCATGTGAATCCTGTGCACAAGAATTCCCATCCGCACTCCCAGATTTCTGGAGACATCTGGGTAACTATTCAAGTAGGTGAATTTTTCATAAATGTGTCCTACATATACAACTATTGAACCATTAGTTACTCTGCTTCGGGGGCACTCCCAATGGATACAAGCCCGGTAGATTTAGACTAATTATGCTATAAACTATCTGTGGTGGAGTCACAAAGCTTTCTTCTTCTGACACACATGGATTGCTACCACAAAGGAAAAGGACGTGTCCTCAAATTAAGCATTTGAACTAAATAATAATTGGTATCATCTGCTCTACGTTGCTGAAGTGAGATTGTCACCATGAAACATACTGCAATATTCACTTAATTACACCTGCCAGGAACTGAAACATCAACAAAATTTTACAAACAAATATAATGCATAAGGAAGGATTATGCAAGTCAGTTTAACTTTTCACTCAGCTGTAACTGAATTCGTCCTTTGGGTATTACAATGGCTGATTACTACAGACACAAAGCATAATTAAAATGTGGCAGTGAAAAATAACCGCAGGTGGAACTGAGAGGTTTTTTTGTGCACAGTAAGTCAATATCATGGAGATACAAGAAAATCTTGACTGAACAATGTTATATGTTTATTAAAGTAGCTGATGCACTTGCAAGTAGGGCTCAGATTCTCAGTACATTGCTCATGATGAAATGGAAGATGAGCTGTATTATAACAATAAAGGTGTTATGCTATGTGACAGATGATATATGATTATCAGGGTCACTAACTACGGATGAATGAATAGGGTACATTTAATCTATCTAATCTACAAAGAGTGTCAGTGAATATTTGCTGGGAAATTGTGGCAGGGAACAATTGCAACACCTGAAGAAAATCGTGCCATAGGCATTCCTTTAAATATTTTACACACAAAACTCATCTGCACAATATTGAAGTTTTAGTTTATTCTACCAAGAATATTATGGTGTGCTCAAGAATTATGATCAATTACAAAAACCATAATAATTAATAGAAATGGTGCAAGCTGCAAACACTGAATTCAGCAGGGCTGATTTCAGGACCAGATTAACTGCACTTTTCATCACTGGGTGGAAAAATAACACAGCATTTTCTTAATGCAGCAAAAGGGGCCATAGGTTTTTCGTGCACTTTCAAGTTTCATATGTGTAGAAAGGCCTGCAGTCTATTACAATCCATTGCCACTCTGGAGTAATCAGAAAGTCAGGCTGCATTACTGTGGAACATGGAAAGGTGATGTTTCAGATCATGACTCTTCTTCAGAATGATTGTAGTAGGAGGGAGAAAGCTGCAGAAAGTTGGGGATGGCCACTTCCTAGCAAGTGTACGGGTGAGGGGGTTATTCTGCAGATGCTAGCTGTTGCATATGTAAGGACCTGCAGTGAATCTTCAGCAACCCAGACACTTACCAATTAGTAATTTACTGGTGTTATGCCGTTATTCCAGCATTGCAGGATATCATTGTTGTGGTTTCTGACACGTGACCTGAGCAATGTTAACTGTAGGTATGCCCTGCAGCTGCTTCTTAAGCCTGCCTCCAAGTGAAAAGGGATTAAAGAACCAAAGGATGAAGCCATAATTGTATCTACTCAGGAGTCTTTCCCACACGTCGATAATGAAGCTTTTGTTATTGAATAGAAGCTGCATGTTTACGGAGTGGAATCTTTTGGTTGTATTGAACGTGCCAAAATTCCCATTCCCTGTGGCTGATGGAGCATACAACTAAAGTAAAACCATTTCCTTACCTACTCTAACCTCACCCCCTCTGAACATACAGCCCTCCGCTCACTCTGCAGCAACCCTGACATTATAATCAAATCCGCCAACTAGGGAGGTACCGTGGTAGTCTAGCGCGCTGACCTCTACCGGGCTGAGGCCAGGCGACAACTCTAAGATACCTCCTCCTACTTATCCTTGGGCCATGATCCCACAGATGAGCACCAGGCCTTAATCTGAAACACCATTTCTGATTTCATCACTTCTGGCTGTCTGCCTTCCACAGCCTCCAACCTTATTGTTTCCCAGCCCCGTACAGCTCGGATTTTCCTTCTCTCCAAAATCCACAAATATATCTGCCCTGGCAGTCCTATTGTTTCTGCCTGCTCATGTCCCACGGAAATGATTTCCACGTACCTCAACTACATCCTATCAGGTGGCCCAATCTCTCCTGACCTATGTCCATGATATCTCACATGCCCTTTGTCCCTTTAATGACTTCCGCTTTCCAAACCCCCACTCCCTCATTTTTACTATGGACGTTCAGCTACTACACATCCATGCCCACCAGGAAGGCCTTAAAGCTCTCCATTTCTTCCTCGACCGCAGAACCATCCAATTTCCCTCTACTATACTCCGCTTAGCGGAGCTGGTCCTCACCCTCAACAACTTCTCCTTTGACTCCTCCCACTTTCTCCAAGTCCAAGGCATAGCTATGAGCATCCGCATGGGCCCCAGGTATGTCTGCCTCTTTGTAGGGTACATTGAACAATCCCTGTTCCAGGCGCACACTGGCCCTATCCCCGAACTCTATCGGCATTACATTGATGACTGCATCGGTGCTACCTCCTGCGCCCATGCAGAACTCATGGACTTCATCAACTTCACCACCTATTTCCGATCTGCACTCAAATTTACTTGGACCATCTCCGACACCTCCCTCCCCTTTCTTGATCTCACAGTCTCCATCACAGGAAATAGACTATTGACTAACATCTATTATGATCCCACTGAGTCCCACAACTATCTCGACTACACTTCTTCCCACCCTGCTTCCTGCAAAGACTCTATCCCCTACTCCCAATTCCTCCATCTACTCGGCATCTGCGCCCAAGATGAGGTGTTCCATACCAGGACATCCGAGATGTCCTCCTTCTTTAGGGAATGGGGGTTTCTCGCTCCCATCATAGATGACGCCCTCACTCGTGTCTCCTCGGTACCCCACAGCTCGGCTCTTGCTCCCCCTCCCCCGAGTCGCAACAGATACAGAGTACCCCTCGTCCTTACCTTCCACCCCATCAGCCGTCTCATACAACACATAATCCTCTGAAATTTCTGCTACCACCAACGGGATACCGCCACCAGACACATTTTCCTATCTCCACCCCTTTCCGCCTTCCGCAGAGACTGTTCTCTCCACAACTCCCTGGTTAACTCGTACCCTCCCACCCAAACAACCCCCTCCCCAGATACCTTCCCCTGCAACCGCAGAAGATTCAACACCTGTCCCTATACATCCTCCTTCGACTCTGTCCAGGGACCCCGACAGCCCCGAGGACCCAGTTGCACCTCCTTCATCCTCATCTACTGTATCTGTTTTTCAAGATGTGGACTCTTATACATCCACGAGACCAAACACAGACTGGGCAATCGTTTCACTGAATACCTTCGCTCCGTCCGCTTACCTGATCTCCCAGTTGCTAAACTTTAAATCTTCTTCCCATTCCCACGCAGACCTTTCTATCCTAGGACTCCTCCATTGTCAGAGTGAGGCTAAAAGCAAATTGGAGGAACAGCATCTCATATTTTGCTTGAGAAGCTTACTGCCCAGTGGTATGATTATTGATTTCTCTAACTTCAGGTAACCATGGCATTCCCTCGCTCTCTCTATCCTTCCCCCACCCAAGTTGCACTAGCTTCTCGTTTTCACCTGACAAACAGCTAAAAATGGCCAGTTTCCTTTATCATCGTAATTTTTTTGCATATCTTTCATTCATTGTTTGTTATCTCTCTACATCATCATCTATATCTCTCATTTCCCTAATTCCTAACCAGTCTGAAAAAGGGTCTCGACCCCAAACATCACCCATTCCTTTTCTCCAGAGATGCTGCCTGTTCCGCTGAGTTACTCCAGCTTTTTGTGTATCTTCGGTTTGAACCAGCATCTGCAGTTCATTCCTACACATTTCATCTGCTACAAAGTTTATTCTGTTTGGAATCAGTGGAGGCAAAGTTGGCTCATGTGGTGGCAATGCCCAGCAAGCCAGTAGCAACCTTATGCATTTACAGCCGTGAATGTAACTGCATCAAAGCCGGCGAGAGTGTAGAGTCGGGAAAATCATGGTGAGATTGGCCACAATAGGACAAACATAGACATCAGATCCAGGAAGCCCCAAGTTTTCCCATAAAAGGATGAAGAAGGCCACCTTGATCGAACATGGATATCCAGAACATTTGTAAAAAGCCATTTAATTGCATCCAGTTCTTTAATTCCCTGCACCTGGCCTATGTTTCCTGTGATCTAGATCATCCTGGCAGTACTTTTTGTTTGCCTGTCCCCTCTCACTGTGTAACCAGAAATGTGTGTGTTGCTCTCTGCTTAAAGTGCAAGCAGCATCTATCTTAATAAGTAAAATCAAAGTTACAAAGTGTAGAAATGGCCTTCTGGTCATTCTCTTGCACCATGCCATTCTGGCAATGAGCCTTTCTTTCCTATTTGTTTGTCCAAACATAGAATTTCCTTTGATTCTCTCATAATTCTCAGAATAACTACACTTTGAGCCGCTGTGGGAAAAATAGCACAGCGCTAACAGTGCAGCAAAAGAGGCCATAGGTTTTTTCTTGCAGGTCCAAGGTTCATAGTTGCAGAAAGGCCGCGGTCGGGACAGTCGTACCATCCGCAGAACATGCCATTCTGGAGAAAAAGACACAAAATGGTGGAGTAACTCAGCGGGTCAGGCAGCAACTCTGGAGAATGTGGATAGGTGACATTTCAGGTTGGGACCCTTTTTTGGACCGATTTAATAGGGGGAAGAAAGCTGGAAGAGAGGTTGGGACAGGTCAAGTGATAGGTGGATATAGGAGTTGGAGTTATTCTGGTCTAATATAATTGTCAAAAACAACCACCCTTTCACCAAACCTGTTTCTAATCATACAGAGAGTTTTCCATGTGGCCTTTTCGCATGTCCTACCTCTGCTTTGCTTAAAGAGGACCAACATGAACTGGAGTCTGTCACGTCCATCATTTCTCAGGTCGACCTTGTTATATTCTTGGTTATTACAGGTGTCAGAAGTTATGGGAAGAAGGCAAGAGAATGGGGTTAGGAGGGAGAGATAGCCATGATTGAATGACGGAATAGATGGGCCGAATGGCCTAATTCTGCTCCTATTACATGATCTTATGATATGAAGTTTTTTTTGTGTTCATTCCAAACCATCTGTAAGCTTACAGCCATCCTTGATAAGGCCTTCTGATCATATCTTTATCAAAGTCCCTCTCACACCTCATACTGTAATTCAGTCCTTACTGTCTTTATCTTTGACTACACCTCCACTCATGATGATGCCTCTGACATACAAAGTGGTGCCCACCACTGGCCCTGTATCCTTCTTCTGTCTCTGTTCAACTGCAGGTCCAATCCTCTCTATACACTTTTGTTTGAAGGAGAATCAACTGTGAACTGCATCCTACCTTTCTCCCTCAGCAAGTTCCAAATGGGGAGATAATTCAGAAATCGGTGCAAAGGGATTTGGGAGTGCTGGTGCAAGATTCTCAAAAAATTAATTTGCAAGTCTAATCAGTAGTAAGGAAGGCAAATGCAATGCTATCATTTATTTCAGGAGGGCTAGAATACAAAAACAGGAATGTAATGCTGAGGCTCTACAAGGCCCTGGTCAGACCGCATTTGGAGTGTTGTGAGCAGTTTTGGGCCCTATATCTGAGGAAGGATGTGCAGGTGTTGGAGAGGGTCAAGAGGAAGTTTACCAATATGATCCCAGGAATGATTGGGTTAACATGATGTTTGAAGGCACTGGGCATGTACTCGCTAGAGTTTAGAAGGATGAGGACGGGTCCTCATTGAAACTTACCAAATAGTGAAAGGCCTGGATAGAGTGAATGTGGAGAGGATGTTTCCCCGAGTGGGATGTATCTTTAGAATGGAAATGAGGAGGAACTGCGGTTCCACAGCTGATGACAGAAGAATTCTCTCTATAATAAAGAAAAATCTCCAAACACCTTTCCGACAGATCAGAAACACTCTTCAGGAGTCGGGTGTGAATTTGTCAATGACCACTGTCCACAGAAGACTTCATGAACAAAAATACAGAGGCTAAACTGCAAGATGCAAACCACTGGTTAGCTGGAAAAATAGGATGGCCAAGAAGTACTTAAAAGAACAACCACAGTTCTGGAAAAAAGTCCTGTGGACAGATGAGACGAAGTTTAACTTATATCAGTGATGGAAAAAACAAAGTATGGAGAGAAGGAACTTCCCAAGATTGAAAACATACCAAGTGGTCTTGAGAACCACTTTGATATTGAAAAAAAGTTCAAAGCTCATTCTGTGCTGTGACAAATATAAAATGATGGGAAGTGTGACATTGCTTGACACCATGATGGAATAATGTTAGTTAATTTTACTTTGGGTCACAACTAAACATATTGATAAAAGACAAAGTGCTGGAGTAACTCAGTAGGTCAGGCAGCATCACTGGAAAACATGGATAGGTGACGTTTCAGGACAGGACCCTTCTTCAGACTAGCATATTGTTAACATAACTTTCATTTGGTATAATTTTATATAATTTGATCTGCTGTTGCCACACTTGATTACAATGTCTATTTATAAGTACTATGCTGAACACTATTTCAAAAGGCTTATATTAGAGTTGTTCATCAGTGTGCCTTCCTTTTTTTAAGCAAAGAAAGAAATCAGTCTGGAACTTGATAATTATTTCCCTCCACAAAATTCAACGAAATGATGAGCGATTTTTTAAAGAAATTTTAATTGATTCCAGACATTATCGGGGACCAAGTGTTCAGTCGTAAACCAGATGAGATTGTGACTGAACATGCTCTGTGAAATAAGATAATCAACATTTGAAATGTTGAAAGCAATTCTGCATAAAACAAAGATATTCTCCAGTTTTGGTTTGCCGCAAGTTATTAATGTAATATGAAAGTAACTAAACCCTCCTTTTGAATGTTGTTGCTTCTTGTTTTTACACGCAGGACTTCAAAAAAACACCCACAGTAAGAAGTCACTGAACTATGAAGTCCTTCATTAAATTTCAATGGAAGGCCATAAATCAATCATTTCACAAATCATAAATGTATCATGTGGGCAATGGCACCATCATGATTCAACATATTAAATCTTTACCTTGTGCGTCTGAAAGAAACAAATGTCTTCCTAAATGAATATTTTGGGCATAAAATCCATTTACGGCTGTTATAAAGTAGGGGAAATTTAAAAAGTGTTAAAGAAATTATCAAACAGAAAATAATTTTTACTCCTACTCGAAAACAAATGTCCATTAAATTTAATGATTATGGGTCAGAGTTTGCGACTTCAGTAGTCGTAATAACATAGGGTTATTGCAGCCAATTTGCCAATAGCAAGGAGCCATAAACACCAATTAAGTATCTAATGAGAATATTTGCTTTAGTTATAGTCACAGCCCATAATTTTATAACGTTGGCCCTGATCTGCTGAAATTCAAGAGAATGTTTTTTTCAGTTGCTACAAAACAAAACTGTAATTTGAAATTAGTTTTCCTGCGAAGTTGTTGGTATCACTTTAAGGCGGCACAGTGGCACAGTGATAGAGTTGTTGCCTTACGGTGCCAGAGACCTGGGTTCAATCCTGACTAAGGGTGCTGTCTGTATGGAGTTTGTACGTTCTCCCTGTGACCGCGAGGGTTTTCTATGGGTGCTCTGGTTTTCTCCGACACTCCAAAGATGTGCAGGTTTGCAGGTTAATTGGCTTACGTAAGTGGTAAATTGTCCCTAGTGTGTAGGATAGTGCTAGTTTATGGGTTGATCGCTGGTCGGCATGGACTTAATTGGCCGAAGGGCCTGTTTCCACGTTGTATCTCTAAAGCCTAAAGGCTGACCTCAATCAATATGAGTCGGTACACACCATCTTCATTGACCATCGACACAGATGGACTTCAGGACTGCATTCTTTCCCCCCCAGTTCTACTCTCTTTACACACATGGCTGTGTAGCTAAGCACAGCTTCAATGCCTTCTAGAAATACGCTGATAGCACCATTGTAGATGGCCGAAACATTGGTGATGATGAGTCAGTGTACAGGAGAGAGAGAGAGAACCCTTGGTTGAGTGGTGTTGCAATATTATTCTCATGCTCAACTTCTGCAAGACCAAGGAACTAATCGTTGACCAGAAAAGGGACGTTGGGAGACCATGAGCCAGCTTCCATTGGTGGGTCAGCAGTGGAAAGAGTCAGTAGCTTCAAATTCCTAATTGTTAAAATCTTGAACGATCTATCCAGGTCTCGGCGCTTTGATGCGATCACAGAGAAGGCTTGCCAGTGCACCTAGTTTCTTAGAAGTTTAAAGAGATGCAGCATGTCACCAACTACTTCCACAGATAAACTGTAGCAAGTATCCTGACTGGTTGCATCATGGACTGGTGTTCCAATTCAAATACACATGAACACTTGAGGCTGCAGAGAGTGGTTGGCTCAGCCTGGTCCATTATGGGCACAGGCCTCCCCACCACCAAAAGCATCTACATGAGGCACTGCCTCAAGGATAGCAGCTTCTCTCATCAAGAAGCCTAAACTTGCTCTCTTCTCGCTACCACCATCGGGCAGGAGGTATAGAATCCTGAAGTCCCACGCCACCAGGTTCAGGAACAGCTACATTCCGATTTTCATCAGGCCTTGAACTGACCTTCACAACACTAGTCTTAAGTCAGCAGCAGAACATTATGGACCTGCTCTTGCGCTACCATGGATGGACTTGTTTTCAATTGTGTCCAGTTGCTTTGTTTTTTGCAAAATCTTATTTTTTGCTCACATGCATAACTTAAATATAATTTATGACCTTGCTCGTTCTTTGGGTCGATGTGCCTGCAATGCTGCTACATAGTACCTGTACTTTACCATACCTGTGCACATGACAATAAATACTTGCCTTGACTTGGTTCTTTCATATTTTTCATTAGTCCTAACCTCTCTCAGATGTATCTGCAGAATGCAGAATCAAAAGGAATTCGTCATAAATATATTCAGCTGCCCATTTTACAATCTAGTTTAGATTGAATTATTTTTGTGATAATGTGGCTTTCAAAGAAAAATAACCAAAGTACCATTACATTATGTTTGTGAAAATAGTTTCAATTTTATTTAATTGAATTTTTTTTTTGTTCAGCTCATAACATAATTCCTTGAAAAAAATAAATGAAAAGCCGATCACAAAGGTAAAGAAAACACTGCATAAAACAACAAAATACAAAAAAAAAAATTTGCCTATAACTTTTTCCAACAAAAGTCATATGTTGTCACAATTAGCTGCTTCAGAGAAAGTGACGGAGTACACAATTAGCTTCTTTAGAGAAATTGATCGAATACACATAAAAACTGTCAACGAAATATTTTCTTTACAATTCATGACCTTTTCAATTCGTAGGCCTATTTTTGGCACAGAGTTCATTGGAAGGTGTTTAATGTTCCTTGAACCATGTAATTTATCTGGGGCATGTCATGCAACCTTGTCGTGGTTGGGGAGCTTGTGAGTTTCAGTGACCCCTAGAGCTATGCCTGCAGGAGATTCTTCTCCTGTTAGGGTCTCCCATGCTGGACAGGTCGAAGGGTAGAGATGAGACGAAGAGCGATCCACTGGTCCTCCAGGTTGGAGGTCGAGCACAGGGCTAACAACCCTGATTCGTAAAACAAATATGTTACGGAAACAGCAACTGAAGGAATCAACACTACTGGGTGTGATGGACTTCCAGGGCTATTGACAGGTACCAGGATGAATGTCAGACAGCATCACAATAATAGCCCTGAACTGGACACCGGAAGAGATAAGGAAAAGAGGGAGACCCAAAACCACCTGGCGTCGAACTGTAGAGGAGGAAATGAAAACAATGGACCTGACCTGGGGTAGTGTCCAGAACTAGCCCAGAACAGACAGAAGTGGAGGACCTTCATTGCTGCCCTACATGCCAGGAGGCATAATAGGCAGTAAGTAAGTAAGTAAGTATATCATGAACAAGTTTACAGGGAGGAGTGAGTTGCTATGGTTAAGATTGTGTAAAGCTTTGGGTTTCTCATAGGAATAATTTTTCACTTAAAATTAAAATAATCAATGTACATTTCAACTACTTCCCAGGGATTATTGTTCAATTCTGTGCCCAAAATGGTGATTCACTCAATATTTTTATTTCATTTCTCATTTCAGCTGCAGAATAAATACTAGTCATAAGTGACATATTATCAGGATGGAGGTTAATCAATGTATTATAGTTTTGCTCTTTCCAAAATTATATGTCTAGCACTTTTAGTTAAAAACATAAAAGAGCAGTTCTCCTTCTCAGCAGATATAATGCACTTTTTAAGAATCCTAATTGTGTGAAAGTACATAGGGGATTAGTATTTGGCCCGAAACGTTGCCTATTTCCTTCGCTCCATTCCTTCGCTGCACCCGCTGAGTTTCTCCAGCTTTTTTGTGTACCTTCGATTTTCCAGCATCTGCAGTTCCTTCTTAAACACCAGTATTTTAGACATGTCTGCTATACTTTTTAATCATTTATTGAATGTGGATAGTGTTGCAAAGGCCTTTATTCATCGTCCATTGACAATTTTCCATAGGCATAGAGGGACATTTTTCCTCCGAGTATAGTTAGGATATAATCACTTTGCTATAGTTCTCAAATAGCATTATTAGCCATAAGGTCAGAAAATTGTTTTCACTTTCATTTGGTAAATTGGTTGGATTTTGATGGCAGTCCAGTAGTTTCTCAGCCACCATTGCTGATACCAACCTTTCAATCCAGAATTGAATTTAAATACCCTACTGGCTGTTGTGGGATTCAAACTCAGGGTCTCGACCCGAAATGTCACCTATTCCTTCGCTCCATAAATGCTGCCTCACCCGCTGAGTTTCTACAGCAGTTTTGTCTACCTTCCAGTTCAATAATCAAGTCTCTGAATTCAGTTAATTTACCTAATCTCCACATTGCCACCCCTCATAAAACGGCAAAATAATTTACCTGTTGTCCGGGGGTAAGTCATTGGTGTAAGAATAAAAAATGTGGATTATCTATATTTTCGGCACCATGGATTGCTGTACTGAAGATATCCTTTTTGTCTCCTTGAATTTTCCAGATACCAGGATGTAATCCAAATGGGAAAGTATTGTTGTGTAATTTGTTTTAGTGTTCAGAGTGGATGCCAAGCAAGGCAGGCTGGCCAGTGGCATCAACAGGAACTTACGGGATGAACTTAGCTGCCTTTGCATTTGCTTGAAATATTTCATTTACCATTATTCTGTATTAGATTAAATGTGTTTATGTTTGTATTTTGTAACATTATATGCAGCAATGTAAATCAACACCACTATCTAACATTTACTTTAATTCCCTATTTTATATGTCCCACACTGAAATGGAACAGATTACAAGGATGCCAAAGGTTTTTAAGGAAGATAATATCTGACTGCTGACAAGTGAAATCTGCTTTGATTTCATTTCTAACATAATCCATGTAAGGTTGACAATGAAAGGTGAGCTTTAGTGCAGTAATGCCACCGTGGACAGTTCAACATATGTTGTGTAAACTAAGCACAGACCAAACCTCATAGTGCATGCAGTGTGCCGCAAACTGTGAAAGGTTAAGTTGACATGATTAATTCAGGTTGATTAGATTAAATTCAAAAAAGGAAGGGATGCAGGTGAGACACAAGCAATCCACACATTGATTGTAACCCAGTGGTATTAATATTAAGTTGTTTAACTTCAAGTAACCCTTGCATCCCCCTTCTCTCCATCCCTCCCCTACCCAAATCGCACCAGCTTCAGTTGTCTTGTTGAGTCGCAGTGCCTGTACTCATTTTCATCTATAACACAGCTAATAATGGACTGTTTCCTTTATCATCTTTACCTTTTTTGCATATCTTTCATTCATTTGTTCTATATCTCTCTACATCACCAACTATATCTTGTTTCCCTATCCCCTGACCCTCAGTCTGAAGAAGTCTCGACCCAAAACATCACCTATTCATTTTCTCCAGAGATGCTGTCTGATCTGTTGAGTTTCTCCAGCTTTTTGTGTCTATCTTTGATTTCTACTGTTATAAATTGATTAAATATAATGTTGCATGTAATTACCAAAGTTAATATCACTTTGGAAATTGTTATATTACCAAATTTGCATATCAACTTAAGAACATTAAATGTTTTCATTCATCATTCAGCCTTTCTGATGAATTATTATGTTTTAGCTGGTTAGTGGCCTGAAGAATATCAAGAAGTGATTTAATAGTAATGGTTAAAGTTAATCCAATTGTTTACTGATTATATAATAGCCACCCAGAATAATTGAAATATTAGTTACAAAGAGAAGTGAGATTGAAATTATATTTAGTATTCCTCACCATCATCCGGCTCAGAGTTAATCAGGGAGGGAATGGAGCCTCAGTCTGGACTCAGGATAACCCTAGTGAGTAGAGATATTAGAGATACGCAGTTGATATTTTGCAGTGCACTCAAATTGAGTGATCCCCCGATCCAAAGTAAGTAAACCCGACTGAAGTTATGTGTTATAAATTGGTCTTGGTAACTCTGAATAAAGTGATGGAATCCAGTAGAGTGTGGCAGCTTCTGCATGGTGTACAAGAGAGTTAATAAGGGTCTTGTCTAAAGAAGGGTCTCGACCCCGATTACTTCACCCATTCCTTCTATCCCGAGATGCTGCCTGTCCTACTGAGTTACTCCAGCAGTTGGTGTCTATCTTCGGTGTAAAACAGCATCTGCAGTTCCATCCTATACAACCTTCCTGCTGAGGATAAGTGTTTTAAAGATACAAATTGGTGAGGAAGTTATCTTCCTCTATGGAGAGGATGTTATCTGAACCACCATCACTGATACATAGGTGAACAAATTCATGCATTTTACTTCAGTTAGGAGCCACAATAGGACTGAATTTAATGGACAAACGTACAATGAGGGTTTAAAATTTGTTTTAGAATTGTCTTAAGGATTCAATAATAACCTTCACACGATGAAACATATTTTTCTCCTGATCTCTCTTACACAAGTAATGCTTGACGGATTTCTTCACAACACAATACATGGGAAATGTGGCATGTCTATTGCAGAGCAGTTCGATTTATTTCTTAATTCAACTGAAAGAAAGCAATCTTAAGTAGGTTCTAGTCCGGACACACAGCTCTAAAGCATTTCCTTTCAGTTCCAATGAAGTTTAATGCTTAGATCGGAAAGACAAACTCTGCTCTAATATATCAATACTGAAAATTGGACAATGACCATTTTCAAATCAGTAATCTTTTATTGATGTGTTATAAATAGTTCTACAGTCTTATTCTGCATATAAATATAGCTTCAAAGAGAAACTTTTCAGCATTATATGGTTTTTACTCCAGAAAGTCATATACTCATATACATGATATTGGAGCCTAGATACAAGTGCAAGAAAATCAACTAGTTCTCACTTTTTTAAATGTCCGTCCTTGTTAATAGTTCATTATAAGTCTTACGACTTTGTTATTCATTGTTAGCATATTACCAACAACATGTCTGAATTCTGTAGCTATAAAATTCCCTATAGTCCGTTTCAGTTCATAGCACATCATATCTAAATTACTTCATCAGTGCATTCTCATGAACCTCTCTTCATGCCTATAGCCCAAATCAGGGCATAGAAATATGCTGTATATTTAGACGGGCTGCAATAATGTTTTGTTTTTTTTGCGTACATCGTTGTAAAGTAACACAGACTACTTGGTCTGCAGTGTTAACCATTTACACATTACTTTAAGGTGCTTTTTAGGTCAGGTCAGGGGGAGTTCCCACCACCACAGGTACCATGTAATCCCGTGCTACCTGCTCCATGGTCGGATAGTCGGCGACTAAACCGTCTCCCCCACCTGGTTTGCCAGGTGAGGAGGGGGCTGTGGACCCCCAGCAGGTCCAAAGATAAGACCTGACAAAGGGCGGATGAGCTCCTAGCGAGCCAATGGCCATCCACATTTCAGTAGAAGTTGCGATCACTGTCGTACTATCTTTGCGCAATCATATTTCAGTCTTACACATGTAACGGACTGGACGGATCCCTAGTGCTTTCACGCTTTTATACATTTTATAAAGTTCCCAGTAAAAACAACGTTACTACAGTTTTATCGTCTACTTATTTGGGTAGCGTGCTACTCTTACAACTTAAATATTTTTATGCTTTTTCAAAAGCAGACTCCTTTTTGTGTAATGCACGACTTGATCGTTTGTCTAATCTGATTGAAAGGCACAGCATGGAAACAGGCCTTTCGACCCACCGATCACCTTATTCACACTAGTTCTATGTTATTTCACTTTCTCGTCCATGCCCTGAACATTTACAGAAGTCGATTAACCTGCAACCCTGCATTTCTAAAAGCGATGCGGGAGGAAACCTACGCAGTCACAGGGAGAACGTGCAAACTCCACACAGACAGCACCCGAGGTCAGGATCGAACCCCGGTCTCTGGTACTGTGAGGCAGCAGCTCTACCAGCTGCGCCATTCATGTGTGAGTTTTATACCCAGGCAGTAGGGCTCGGTATTTGGTCCCTTGAGTCATTTAGTATTAAGACCTTACAACCCTGTCTCTCAGTCTGAAGAAGGGTCTCAACCCGAAACTCCACCTATTCCTTCCCTCCAGAGCCTGACCTGCCTGACCCCGCTGTGTTACTCCACCATCTGCAGTTTCTTCCTACATACTGATGAGGAGGGGGTAAGTACCGCTTAAAAATAAGTAGACACAGACAGCTCCTAGTCTGTGGACCTGTTATGTTAGAACCCACACAGACAGACTCGCCAGTGACACACCTGCCTGATCCCTTATCTCCAAAAGGATGTTCAGGTTTCTTGCAGATGGAGAAAGGGATAAATAACGAGATGATGATACGGTGAGATCCAGTTACACGTTCTCAGTATTTCTTCGCATTCACATTCACATTCACACCAAACCTCGGACCATATGTCCTCGTTCTTAAACGTCGCATTCTCACACAAAAGCAAAGAAGCCCTTCGCTAAGAAGCGAGCAGGATCACTCAATGTCATCTCTCAATGCGGGAACAACCTCGACGCAAGGAGGTTCCGAGTCTTGGCTGTGCGTGGAACTTATCCCCGTGTCCGAGTCCGTGTCGTTGGTGTCAGAGGGGGAGCAGCCCTTGGGTTGACTCGTTCGGGGGGAACCGGGTTTGGTGTCATCCTTGCAGGGCGCGGGCAGCGAGGCACCACTCTCCGCCTCCTCCGCAAGATGCAGGGACTGCAACTGCTTCACCAGGCGATCGCACTCGGCCGCCTTCTCGCCCAGCACCAGCTCCTCGCGTTGCACGTTCTCCTGCGCCTCCGCCACGTTTCTGCGCAGTTGAAGGGCGATGCCCATGACCGTCTCCAATTCGCTCTCCACCCTCTCGGCCTCGCTGCCCGGGGAGCCGGGGCCACCTTGCACCAGCGGCTCGGCCCCGCACAGCCTCGCCATCTCCAGCTGGATCTCGGCGGACAGTTCCTCGATGGCTTCCTCGTGTTGCTGAATCTGTTGCTGCAGCTGGAAGGTCGAGTCCCTCTTGTTGAGGTACTCCCGGACCTGTGCCCTCTCGCCCTCGCTCTCCCTGCTCTCCAGCAGGTACGTTTCCTGGACATAGTTCTCCCCTTCTGTCTGTATCCGTTCCAAGTGCGTCCAGGACTCGTAGCCCTCGATCTCGGCGTCCAGTTGCAGCATCCTCTGCAGCTGCTGGCGGATGGTGTGGTCCTGGGATGCGATCAGATGCACTAAGGTCTCAACCCCTTCCCGGCCTTGCTTCAGCTTTTTCATCTTGGCCAGTTTCCTAAAAGCTTTGCGGACCATCCTCTTCTGCTTGTCCGCCGGCAGAGTGTGGATGTACTGGGCGGGACTCAGATCCCCCTGGCCTCCAATGTTCTGGATCACCTTGGCTTCGGCGCTCCTCAGACCTGGCACGGCCATGGAAGCGCCCACCTTGACCAGGACGAAGTGGACATTGGGCTGCTCCTCTCCCCAGGACGCCCAGAGCCTCAGCAACTTGGTTGCAGGGGGCAAGAGCCTCTCGAAGCCCCTCCACTTCTCCACGATGCAGTAGTCCTTGGCAGGTGCGTGGAGCAGCCTAGTGGCGCCGGCGTTGGCGAGGTGGTCCTCCAGCAGCGCTTTCACCACCAGAGCGCAGCTGGTGCGCTTGGTCAGACCGCACACCAGCTTCTCCTCCTGGCAAACCCACACTGCGATCTCGCCTCCCTCCGGGGATCCCATGGCCGCGCTGGGGACCAGACCTGGAATGAGCAAGAGAGACGAGCTGTCAGGGCGCTGAAATCCCTTAAAAACACACACAGACACACAAACCAAAGTTTGGCTGCGTTAAGTTGCAATGATCACATGGTTGTTACAGAAGTCGGCCAAGTCCCCGCGGGCAAACTTTCCCTTTGTCTCAATTCTATACTTCAACTCGAAAATCCACCCTCCAAATACCGCCTAATTAGTGATACAAGTTACAAATAGATATCACCCCGTCGGTAATTAAAGATTACAGCAGCTTCAATTATTTCCAGGCTCTCTGCCTATTCATCCAGTGAAATCTGTCGAACAGGTAACTGTAAATTAGGCAATGAATACCTTTGTGTCTATTTGAGTTTTGAGCTAGAATATATCCCTCTAACCGAAACATTAGTTTAGATCTTTTGGCTGCATGCTGCAAATGGATTATTTGCTTAACACAAGTTTGTTGTGTCTCATGCTTGAAATCCAGTTACCTCACATCTAGCTGGTCCCGTACTAAATGGCAGAAACAACCCCCCAGTAAATCAAGCAAAATAAAAAAGCAGAGAAGAATGAATGTACATCGCTATCTTCTAGAGAATACACTGAGAATAAAGTTAATACCATTTCACTGCATTTTTAATCACCTGGTTCTAATGCCCTTTAGCTCCATGTCTAATTTATATTTGAAAATACCATGCAGCTTTTTAAAGCAAAAGGTGCTTTCCAATTGAAGCATAACACAAAGTGCTTGAGGGACTCAGTGGGTCAGGCAGAATCTGTGGAGGAAATGGATTCTAAACGTGGACAGAGTTCTTACAGACACCTTCAACCTCTCATTGCTGATGTCTGAGGTTTCCAGCTACTCTAAAAGGCCATCAATAATACCAGTGCCCATGAAGAGTGAGATGACACTCTTCAATGACTACTGACCGATGGCGATGAAGTGCTTTGAGAGGTTGGTTATGGCGCATATCAACTCCTACCTCGGAAGAACTTGGACCCACTAAAATTTGTCTACCGCCACTAGAGGATAACAGGGTGACAACAATCTCGCTGGCTCTCCACTCTGCACTGGACCACTTGGGCAATAAAAATGCACACAACAAACTACAGCTCAGTGTTCAACACCATTGTCCCCTCCAAATTGTTAGCAATCTCATGGAATTGGGTCTCTGAGCATCCTTTTGCAACTGGATCCTCAATTTCCTTATCAATAAAACTCAATCAGTACACAGGTGCATCTCAGTGTTGTGTGCTCAGCCCCTTGCTCTACTCACTCTACACCCTTGTCTGTGTGGTTGGACACAGTTCCATCTCCATTTTAAATTCATTCAGATCGATCATCTGAATGATTGGTGCCAGATCAGCAACCTTGTTCTCAATGTCAGTAAAACTAAGGACCTGATTATTGGCTTTAGAAGAGGAAGGTTGTGCATCCACAAACCTGTTTTCTTCATCAGGTCGATGGTGGAAAGACAACAACCTCAGGTTCCTTGATGTGCATATATCTGAAGATCTGGATCCAACACTGATGCAATCATAAATAAAACCAATCAATGGCTCAACTTCCTTAGATTAAGGAGATCTGTAGGAGCGCAGTCTCAAAAGGATAGCCAGCATATCAAGGACTCACACCACCCCAGTTGTGCTCTCCTTTCACTCCTGCCATTGAGAAGAAGATACAGGAGTCTAAAAATTATAATGTCCAGGTTCAGGAACAGCTTCTTCCCAACAACCATCAGGCTATTGAAAACCACAATCTCTAACTAAACTCCAAACTACGAACTGCCATGGTTGCAGCAGGGACTGCGGGCTTTGATTTGTTTTATGCACTATATTGGAGGTGTTATTAATTGAACTTCATTTTTAATGCTTGTTCATTATATTATCTATTGAGTATTGTCTTTACAAACCTGTTGGAAGGAACCACAGATGCCGGTTTTAAACCGAAGATAGACACTAAAAGTTTTGTAAACTCAGCGGGACAGACACCATCTCTGGAGAAAAGGAATAGGTGATATTTTGGGTAGAGACCAGCTACAAAGTCGTTTTGTTGAGTCTCATTGCCTATACGCATCCTCACCTAGGCCACAGCTGACAATGGCCTGTTTCCTTTTTTACCGCTACTTTTTTGGCATATCTTTCATTTGTTCTATATCTCTCTCTCTACATCACTGTCGATATCTCATCTCCCTTTCCCCGGACTCTCAGTCTGAAGAAGGGTCTCTCCCCCGAAACATCTCCTTATCTCCAGAGATGCTGTCTGACCCGCTGTGTTTACAAAGCTGTTACACTGCTGCAAGTTCCTTGTTTCTTCACTGAGAGTTTCATTGTTCAGTTTCTGTACATATGACAATAAAACACTCTTGACTATCTCGTGTTCCTCCAGCACTTTGTATTTTTTCCTCAAGATTCCAGTATTTGCAGTTCCTTGTGTCACGATATAATTGAAGGTTTTGTTTCCATCACTCAAAATGTTTTTACACTGCTAAACTGTTTTCAAAGGCAAATGGCTTTCAAATTTAAGTGTTAATGCAAATAGGAGCAGAATAATTTGCATTAATAGAGATAGGTGCTTGATGATGGGAAGAGACATGATGAGATGAAAGATCTGCTTCTGTGCTCTCCAATTCTGCTTCTATGAGTTTTAGATGATATTTAGTAACACACATCTACTTAAACTATATAACAAGCGTTAACTTTTTCCGCCAATTCTAATAAAGTGTATGGCTTACAATATTGTTTGAAATCATTATTTTTTTGCTTTCGCTTCTAATTGTCTCCCTGTTCTGCTGAAACACCGAACAACTGTGGGAATGAAACTCCACAACTTGGGTGGCACGGTGGCACAGCGGTAGAGTTGCTGCCTTACAGCGCCAGAGACCCGGGGTCGATCCTGACTACGGGTGCTGTCTGTATGGCGTTTGTATGTTCTCCCCGTGACTTATATGGGTTTTCTCCGGGAGCTCCAGTTTCCTCCCACATTCCAAAAACATAGGTTAATTAGCTTTGGTATAATTGTAAATTGTCCTTAGTGTGTAATATAGTGTTAGTGTATGGGGATCGCTGGTCGGCGTGGACTCTGTGGGCTGAAGGGCCTCTTTCCATGCTGTATCTCTAAACTCTAAAGTTTATCTACACTAAACTTTGGTTTGAGCATAGATATTAAGATTTGATAAGCAACTTATTTCTGAGAGATTCATCACACCTGAAAGACATCCAACTTCTTACACATTCTGACCGACATCCATTATAAATCTACTGACTGCCATGGTTACTCCCTTGTCCCTTTACCTCCCCCCTCGACTCCATTCAAGGACTCAAGCAGTCGTTCCAGGTGCGACAGAGGTTCACCTGCATCTCCTCCAACCTCATCTATTGCATCCGCTGCTCAAGATGTCAGCTGATCTACATCGGTGAGACTAAGCAGAGGCTTGGCGATCGCATCGCCGAACACCTCCGCTCGGTCCGCTATAACCAACCTGACCTCCCGGTGGCTCAGCACTTCAACTCCCCCTCCCATTCCCCATCCGACCTCTCAGTCCTGGGTCTCCTCCATGGCCAGAGCGAGCAACACCGAAAATTGGAGGAACAGCACCTCAACAGCATCCTGCGGGCATGAACATTGAATTCTCCCAATTTTGTTAGCCCTTGCTGTCTCCTCCCCTTTCTCAGCCCTAGGGCTGTCTCCTCCCATACCTCAGCCCTCGGGCTCCTCCTCCTCCTTTTTCCTTTCTTCTCCCCATCAGTCTGAAGAAGGGTTTTGGCCCGAAACGTTGCCTATTTCCTTCGCTCCATAGATGCTGCTGCACCCGCTGAGTTTCTCCAGCATTTTTGTGTACCTTCGATTTTCCAGCATCTGCTGTTCCTTCTTAAACACTTCTTACACACAATAACTCTTTGAACAATATTTTACATGGCTAGCTTATTTTGTTATAGCCTCATAATACTGTTCTTGGTATACATTAAAAAACCCTCTAATAATAACCAAGTATAGCTTTTCATTCAAAATATCCAAATTTGCTTATTTTGACCCTCCAAAATTTAAACACGAACAAGGATTACATCAATAACTTTCTATTAACATTGGGTACAAGGTGACTAATTATACATCTCAATCAAATGCAACTCAAGATATAGGTAGATATAATACATGTTAGAATATGAGAGGGCGCCATAATGTATTAATAATCATTAATTTATGACATTAGATCTTTAGATCAATTAATTTTATCTGGTTTATCACAATGTAATTCATAACATACAATGCTAAATAATCTTTAACAGCATGAGAACATGTTAAAAATATGCAAATATGCATTCCTAACATGATTACTAACTGAATCCTTTTGATGATAATTTTTTTAATTCCAAGCCATTTATGTTTTCATTTGGAATTCAGCTGAATAGATTTGAGAACACTTCATTATTCAGATGTGTTCACAAAATGGGACTGTTATTTATAAACATATTTATTTTGATGAATTGATTCTTCAGGGAAAGGACATTCCAAGTATTTTCAAACACTGATAAAGCACTGCTTTTTGGGTAGTAAATGTAACTGAATTAAATGCATTGCAAACCTTCAAAAGAACCTCTCAACAGATTAGATTAGAACAACGGATTCTGAGGAAATTGAAAGTGCCAATTTGTAATTTGAATGGAACTATAAATAAAAGTGACGTTTTGTGCAAATGTTCATTTGTAATTAACCTTGGTTTCTGACTGTCCAGACTTGGGAACAGATTCTTCCCCTTGGCTATAAGACTCCTGGAATAATCCCCTCTTTCACTCCCTCGTGACAGAGGTGCTGGTGTTGATCTGTTGTGGCAGTAAGTGAATTGTAGTGGGTCCAGATCCTTACAAAGGCAGGAACTGATATATGCATCATAGCCAACCTTTCAAAGCACTTCATCACAATGGACCTGCATGCCACAGGCGGGTAGTCATTGAGGCATGTCACCTTGCTCTTCTTGGGCACTAGTCCTTTTAAAGTGTATGGAAAAGCTAGAATCTCAGTAAGGAAGTTGAAGATTGGGTTTGTGCAGGATATATAAATGTCGCCAGGTTCACCGTCACAGCCATTTGGGTTCATTGGGATGAAGGATCTTTCATCAGCCTTAGTGACTGAAATTACAGGGTTATCGGGGCTGTGAGGGCCAATTCCATGTTCTCCCTTTCGAAGCGAGCATAGAAAGCATTGAAGATACACACAAAATGCTGGAGTAACTCAGTGCCACAGGCAGCATCTCTGGATAGAAAGAATGGGTGATGTTTCAGGTCGAGACCTTTCTTCAGACTGAGAGTCAGGGAAGAGGGAAACGAGAGATATGGAATGGTAAGGTGTGAAAATGAGAGATCAAAGGGGATGAAGCTCAAGGAAAATGTAGAATAGATCATTGTTAGCTGGGGGAAGGTGACTCTAGTGTGTAGGATGGTGAGGTAAACAATGTAAAATGTAATCAGCTGCT